>NC_080479.1:3855000-3857500 GCF_030265055.1 Doryrhamphus excisus | reverse complement strand
TCAGCAAACCTCACAAGGTCACAGTTTTTTCCTGATCAGGGCACCGTTTTAGGTTGTGTGGATGATTGGTCTCAAGCGCCAGATCTTTTCTCTCAGAAGGCACTGCTTGAAATCCCACAGCTGGCATTTTCCTGGTCATGTCCATTATCCTCGACTGGAATGATGTGGCAGCAAAGGACTGTCAGATTGTACAGTTAAAATACAAGTTAAACTTTCAAGTTTGATTTAGACAACTTAAAGTTTGAGCGCAAGTTGGAAGTGCCTCACTTTGTACTTTGCTTTTGTTGGATCAACACCAGCTGCATTTGTTGGGTGAATTGATTTGTGGTGTGTTTGCCTGAAGAAGGCCCATAGTGGCCGAAACGTCGCAAGGACACACCCACCAAGCCTGTTAAGGTCTTCTTTTGTTTAAGAACTTTACTTGTTTGTTTGTTTACTTGTTTGTTTGTGTGTTTGTTTACTTGTTTATTTTTACATTCTTTAAAATAAAAAAAATAAAAAAAATAAAAAAATCTTCTAAAAACCAAGAAAAAAAATCACAAAACATAAAAAATAATAAAAAAATATATACAAATTCATACCCAGTGTACCAACATGGACCCAAGGGAGGGGGGTTGGACACTAGTACAGTACGGGAGGCGTCGTGCCCGCAGGAGGGACACACGACCGCAAAGGGCCATCTCCCAGTCCCGACAGGGGGGAGGTCCTAACTGGAGGGGGGCCAGAGCATTCTCTACTGCCCCCCCGAATAGAGGGGGCAGGGGGGCTCAGCCCTACATGCCTAACCCTAACCCTAACCCTAGCCCTAGCCCTAGCCCTAACCCTAACCCTAACCCTAACCCTAAACCCTAGCCCTAGCCCTAGCCCTAACCCTAACCCTAGCACATCACACTAAATGTGTTCCATAAGTGCCAAAACCCTAACCCTAACCCTAACCCTTCCCTAACCCTAACCCTAACCCTAACCTAACCCTTCTTTTCTGAGCGAGTGGAGTGCCTTTTTGGACGTGGCACAAATGTGCCATAAAGCACATCACACTAAATGTGTTCCATAAGTGCCAAAACGCTCTTCTCTGAGCGAGTGGAGTGCTTTTTTGGACGTGGCACACATGTGCCTATATGGAGAAGATTTTTTTACCACAAAGCCTATAGGTTGCTTGAAATACATTATCACAGCGAGTGAAACACTTTTTCTCAGTTTTGCTCTAACTCTTCAGCAGTGCTTCTCAGCCCCATGAAACTGTTGCAGAAAGAACGGGATGCAAAGCTGCGCCAGGCACATTTGGAATTAGGCTCCTGGCACCTTCCACTGGCTCACAATGACCTGCCTATCATCCTTTGCTCACAATGTGTTTGAGAGTAAATAAAGTGCATTTTCGAACAATGGTTGTGTGTGCCAAGCAATAAAGCACATCACACTAAATGTGTTCCATAAGTGCCAAAACGCTCTTCTCTGAGCGAGTGGAGTGCTTTTTTGGACGTGGCACACATTGTGCCTATATGGAGAATAATTTGTACCACAAATCCTTTAGGTTGCTTGAAATACATTATCACAGCGAGTGAAACACTTTTTCTCATTTTCACTCTAACTCAACAGCAGTGCTTCTCAGCCCCATGAAACTGTTGCAGATAGAACGGGATGCGAAGTTGCGGCAGGCACACATGGACTGAGCCTCCTGGCACCATTCGCTGGCTCACAATGAACCGCCGTATCATCCTTTGCTCACAATGTGTTTGAGAGTGAATAAAGTGCATTTTCGAACAATGGTTGTGTGTGCCAAGCAATAAAGCACATCACACTAAATGTGTTCCATAAGTGCCAAAAACCTAACCCTAACCCTAAACCCTAACCCTAACCCTAGCCCTAGCCCTAGCCCTAACCCTAACCCTAGCCCTAGCCCTAGCCCTAGCCCTAGCCCTAACCCTAGCCCTAGCCCTTGCCCTAACCCTAGCCCTAACCCTAACCTTAACCCTAACCCTAACCCTAACCCTAACCCTAACCCTAACCCTAACCCTAACCCTAGCCCTAACCCTAGCCCTAACCCTAACCCATACCTTTAGAGGCATAGTTAAATCCCAACTGTTACGATTTGACCGTATTTGTACACAGGAGGAAGATTTTTGGGAAGCAGTAAGGATTCTATTTAAGACATTAAGACAACGGGGGTATAGAAGGCCAATGTTGCAACATTGTCTGAAGACTTTCAGGGACAGGACAAGAAAGGATGATACAAGAGGCATCCCGATAATTACCTATTTTTCCACGGCAAGTAGGGTAATCACCTCAATAATAAAGAAAAACTACAAAGAGAAAATTGGGAACATGGATGCCTGGTCAAAATGTACCCCCATCAGAGCCTACAGAAAACACAAAAGCCTCAGAGATATGTTGGTCAACGCAAGACTAAAGCCATTCCGGAGAGAGAGCAAGGAACCCACACCGGAATATTTTTGTAAATTGAAATTCATAACTAATAGCACGAACAACAGAGTATTTAAAA
>NC_080478.1:20510620-20680620 GCF_030265055.1 Doryrhamphus excisus | reverse complement strand
ATCCAACATGTCTCATATAAAGTGTCTCATCCAACATGTCTCATATAAAGTGTCTCATCCAACATGTCTCATATAAAGTCTCTCATCCAAAATGTCTCATCCAACACATCTCATCCAACATGTCTCATGGTGAGATAATAAAGACACAGAAGAATAAATAAAGTCATATTTAGCTAGAAGTTGCGTAACTCGTCTTTTGGCTTAATTTGGCCTTTTTCTCAGGGATAAATTTCCCATGGTTCTTTGGTTCTCAAAGGTCGGCTGGCACCAACAGCCGCAAACGCTCCAATCACAGCACAGCATGCTGGATGGTAGACGTCAACAAAGATGGCGTCATGGGAATGTTGTACGCTGTAGGTTGTCCATGTAAACATTCCAGTGTTTGTCTTTCTATGCTGATTGATGAGCTTTTATACTCACACACACACACACACACACACACACACACACACACGTGATGCGGTGAATGGCGAGACGTCTTTAGCGGCCAGTCAAATGGCTCATTCATGTGGTCTCCATGGCAACAATTAAAACGTGTTCCCGGCTCTTTTGTGGGCGCCTCGTAGGGAACGTCTCTTTGCTTTTCCTTCTTGTCCAAACGGACCGCTTTCATTCGCTCAACACAAACTCCCAAACCTCTGGGATGCCTTCAAGCGCTTCGTACGACCTCATACTCAATCTGTATGTACAGTATACACTATATGTACTCTATATACTGTACACACGACTACTATGCAGTAGTTGGTGTATACTGTAGTTGTACACACTGTGATAGACTAAATGAGAACGTCATTGTAGCTTTGAACACAACATCAGCCACCGTCCCTCATCGTGTCCTTGAGAGGCCTGAAGGTCAACAATGTCAAACACTTTGACTGGTGTGTACAAACTCATCTATTTAACACACACACACACACACACACACACACACACACACACACACACACACAAGCTGGAGTGTGTGTGAGGGGATAAATGGAGTGTCAGTGTGCCACTTCCTGTTCTTTCACAGCCAGTGGGACATCCATCTCCACCGGAGACATTCACGCACACACACAACACACACGCACACACACACACACACACACACACACACACACGAGAGGGGGCAGGGAGAAGAGAAGGAATAAAATGTGCCCTAATGTTCCCTTTTTTCCTCTCACACACTCTCCTAGCACACACACACATACACAATATACACACATATACACACACACACACCATACTGTGTAGTAGTAGTAGTAGTAGTAGTAGTAGTAGTAGTAGTAGTAACGGTATGGCATCGGTTCATTTTGTTTACAGTACGGCAGAACTGCTAACTCTTTTGGTTTGTGAGGAAGACTTCCGGAAATTGCTTCTGTCTTCCGACATTCCCACTGACGATAAAATTCTCTTTAAATTGTGATGCGTTTGTGTGGTTGTAAAATGGAAAGAACCAGGATGTAGGCATAAATATTGGGTCAATGTCTTCTATTGAACACCGCTAACATCCAGGTGGCTACTAGCTAGCTCTGTTGCTGCCTGGGAGTCCAGCATAGCTAGCATACAGCATCAATTCCTCATCAAAAAACTCTCATACGGCATGTCTCATTTACATAGTGTCTCATATCAACTATCTCATTCAACACTTTTCATTTGGATTGACTCATCCAACATGTCTCATATCAAGTGTCTCATCCAACATGTCTCATATCAAGTGTCTCATCCAACATGTCTCATATCAAGTGTCTCATCCAACGTTTCTCATATAAAGTGTCTCATCCAACATTTCTCATCTAAAGTGTCTCATCCAACATTTCTCATCTAAAGTGTCTCATCCAACATTTCTCATATAAAGTGTCTCATCCAACATTTCTCATCTAAAGTGTCTCATCCAACATTTCTCATCTAAAGTGTCTCATCCAACATTTCTCATCTAAAGTGTCTCATCCAACATTTCTCATCTAAAGTGTCTCATCCAACATTTCTCATATAAAGTGTTTCATCCAACATGTCTCATATCAAGTGTCTCATCCAACACGCCTCATATAAAGTCTCATCCAATATTTCTCATATAAAGTGTCTCATCCAACATGTCTCATATAAAGTGTCTCATCCAACATTTCTCATATAAAGTGTCTCATCCAACATTTCTCATCTAAAGTGTCTCATCCAACATTTCTCATCTAAAGTGTCTCATCCAACATTTCTCATCTAAAGTGTCTCATCCAACATTTCTCATCTAAAGTGTCTCATCCAACATTTCTCATCTAAAGTGTCTCATCCAACATTTCTCATATAAAGTGTCTCATCCAACATTTCTCATATAAAGTGTCTCATCCAACATTTCTCATATAAAGTGTTTCATCCAACATGTCTCATATCAAGTGTCTCATCCAACACGCCTCATATAAAGTCTCATCCAATATTTCTCATATAAAGTGTCTCATCCAAAATTTCTCATATAAAGTGTTTCATCCAACATGTCTCATATCAAGTGTCTCATCCAACACGCCTCATATAAAGTCTCATCCAATATTTCTCATATAAAGTGTCTCATCCAAAATTTCTCATATAAAGTGTCTCATCCAAAATTTCTCATATCAAGTGTCTCATCCAAAATTTCTCATATCAAGTGTCTCAACCAACATTTCTCATATCAAGTGTCTCATCCAACATTTCTCATATCAAGTGTCTCATCCAACACGACTCATATAAAGTGTCTCATCCAACACGTCTCATCCAAAATGTTTCATCCAACACGTCTCGTATAAAGTGTCTCATCCAACACGTCTCAGCCAACATGTCTCATTTAAAGTGTTTCATCCAACATGCCTCACATAGAGTGTCTCATCCAAAATGTCTCATCCAACATGTCTCATATAGTGTCTCATCCAAAATGTCTCATCCAAAATGTCTCATCCAACACGTCTCATCCAAAATGTCTCATCCAACATGTCCCATCTAAAGTGTCTCATCCAACATGTCCCATATAAAGTGTCTTGTCCAACATGTCCCATCTAAAGTGTCTCATCCAACATGTCCCATGTAAAGTGTCTCATCCAACATGTCCCATGTAAACTGTCTCGTCCAACATGTCCCATGTAAAGTGTCTCGTCCAACATGTCACATATAAAGTGTCTCATCCGACATGTCCCATATAAAGTCTCTCATCCAACACGTCCCATTTAAAGTGTCTCATCCAACATGTCCCATCTAAAGTGTCTCGTCCAACATGTCCCATCTAAAATGTCTCATCCAACATGTCCCATCTAAAATGTCTTGTTCAACATGTCCCATGTAAAGTGTCTCGTCCAACATGTCCCATCTAAAGTGTCCAGCTCGTCCAATCCAAAGTGTCTCATCCCCAAGTTCTTATCCCGAATGAGGAAGTAAATGAAATGTTTTTCATGTGTGACTGCTTTCTGCTGTGGTGTCAGCCTGCGCTCATGAATATTTACAAGATATTCTACTGGAAGTGCTTGTCCCCCATACTTGCCAACATCCTCATCCTCATCCTATCATTGCACTCACCCCCCCCCCCCCCCCATTTCCTCCCTCCTCCCTGTGTGTTTGGGTAGAAAGGAAGAAAGTATGTGTTAGCTTTGTTGTCATCACTTCATCTTTCCAAGATGTCCTAACGTCTTCAGTGTAGACCAGCATCATTTGTACCTTAGGAGTCATTTTTGGGCGGCAGCACGGTTTGTACCTTAGGAGTGGTTTTTTGGGGCGGCAGCACGGTTCGTGCCTTAGGAGTGTTTTTCGGGCGGCAGCACGGTGACACGTGTGCTCTCCGGCATATGGAAGCTAAGTGGCGACTCATTTGTTTCAATTAGTCGCATAACACGTCGGATGACTCTCGTCCAGATGCCAAGCAACTTTTAATTGTATTTGATTCCAACATGAAAAAGTACTTCTGTCTCCATGGTGGGACTCACAGGACGGTGGTAGCCATGGTAACCGGCCGTGCGTGACCAAGTAAACTTCATTGCTGGTGCGAGCCAACTAGAGATTGAAGTAGAGATTGAAGTAGAGATTGAAGTAGAGGATCCGGAGTCGAGGTACCGGAATACCTCCGGTGTTTTTGTGGACAACTGAGAAAAAAACATCAAGACTATTGCAAATCAAAACAACATGCATTTATAATGGGGGTGTATTACGTCCAAAATGGCCCCCAAGGGTCCTAGTAGGTTGGCTTTTTCAGACTCCAAACAGGAGAACACAAGGGGGGAAACGTCACATGACCGTGAGACCTCTTGAAAGCTCATTGGCTGACTTTCAACCCCCCTAAAATTTAAATTTGAAGTGTTCTCGGGGGTTCAAATAATTGTTTGGAATTGTGATTCTCGTTAGAGTGACGGATAAGATGGAGCCTATCCGGGATTCCGTTTGAGACACCGCCACAGAGTCTGGAACGTTCTTCCACCAGGAAGTGGGGAAGTGTGCGTTCCTCCTCCTTCTCCTCCGTCCTCGGGCCTTCACATCTTCGTCCATCCTTGCATGGCGATCGTCCCCAGGCGTGAATACATCGCAACTAGCCATCCGTGCACCTCCGCCTCTCACCCCCATTTCTCCAAGATCAGCATTTATCTCCAAGTTTGGATCTCATGCATTTTAATGTCCGCCTTCTTCCTCCCTCCTCTTCCTCTTCAATGGCTTCCTCCAAGCAAACAAGTGAGGGATAAACGTCCTTCCTCCGACTTTCGATCAACATTGGCCATCAGCAAATAAATCTTAGCACTTCCTGGCTGTTGGTCCACACGTTTAGCTCCTTGCTCCGCCTCCTTCCTAAGTGAAGGGGATGGATGGTGGCCGGGCCGCAGAAGATAGCATCTCCATCAGGATCCACGACATTGAGAAATGGCCGCCGCCGCCACCGCCGCTCTGATGTCAGCGTGAGCAGAAACACGGGCGTGCGTGCGCCGTCGGAGACATTTAAATATTCAAATGGCGGCGGCGGTAATGATGAAGGACGAGGAAGAGTAGAATCAAGCAGCTATCGATGCAGAAAATGAAAAGAGGAGCGAGGAGGAGGGAAGAGGCGCTAAAAAGATGAAGAGTTGCACTAACAACGCAGACGAGGACGAGCAAGCGTGACGGTGAAGAAAATAAAGATGAAGGAAGTGATTGACGAAAGACGAAGACGATTCTTGGTCATTTTGTCGCTGCTGTTGGTTTAAAAGTAAACCTTGTTTACCTTCTGATTCCAAAATAGCTTCCGCCTCCGCAGCGCTTCTCAGACATCACGCAGGAAGTAGAAGCGAGCGGAAACACGAACTTGATGCTCTTGAGGATGTCTTTTAAGGCTCTTGTACTTTCAATTGTTGCACTCGTGTACTTATACTTAGTCTGTCGAGTACGGAAATGCGTCCTTGGTCAGTACCCGGATGTTGTACTCAAAACGCAACGACAGTCGTGGATATTCGACTGTACTATACTTTCATAATTTGTACATAGTATACTTGAAGTGTACTGATGAAGTATTCCCAACCTGAATGTAAGCTATCATTGGTTCCATGGTAGCCAATACTTAGTACCCGATGAGCTCTAAGGAGTATTCCTACAACACAGAGAGAAAGGTAATGGTAATGGTAATGGTAATGGTAATGGTAATGGTAATGGTTTAATTTCATTTGAACATGCATCAGATTCCAATTGAGTGCATCCCATAATCAGTTCCCAGTTCCACATGTCCAAAAGGAGTAGGAAGAAGCAAAGCTTATTAAATCCTACCCCTCCATCTGGTACTTTTACAATCACTAACTGTTACATTTGTTCACTTCCTGCTTTCCTAATATAATATAATATAATATAATATAATATAATATAATATAATATAATATAATATAATATAATATAATATAATATAATATAATATAATATAATATAATATAATATAATATAATATAATATAATATAAAACTTATTTTTATCAAACTTAATTTTTTTTATATTTATAAATTTTTTATTTTATTATTTTTTATTTATTTTCTTTTATTTTTTTCTCATACTGAAGAATACGATGACATAATGGGTACCATATGTGAGAAGTATTGGATGACATTTTTAGCTAATTGGTTATTTTTAGCCTTATGCATTATTTTAGCTGTTTGAAGATGAACTATATCAGCAAGTTGAAGTATTTGTAATTTTAGAAAGGAGTTAGTATGTTCTCTGGAGGCGGCATTATGAATTATCCTTACTGGCCTTTTTTGCAGTACATTTAGCCAGTGAATATTGCTTTTACAGTTATTAGCCCATATTTATGTGTGACTGTACATGAGTGTGTCAGTGTGTCATGACGTGTGTGTGTGTGTGTGTGTGTGCGTGCAGAGCAGCCACGCTGAGCTGATGGCGATGGAGAACAGGAAGACCAGCCTGCTGGGCCGAGCGGAGTCTCTGAAGAGGAGCGGGACGGAACTGCCCTCAAACTTCCACCATCAGATCCACAACCTGACACACACATGGACACAGCTGGAGGTAACACACACACACACACACACACAAACACACACAATAAAAGCACTCCTCCATTTGATGATGTCAGACTTGGATTAGCAAAGACGCGGACCGAGAGCATCCATAGAGGTGGAATTCTGAGTTCCTCAGGTCCACTTTAGCATCAAATATCCTCGGCATGTGATTGCTTCCCGCCACTTTGTCCCCTGGCGACGGGCGACGGGCGCGGGCGGCGGTCCAAACATGAAGTTTAATCACAGCCTGCTTACTGCGGCGGAAGAGCGACGCCTCATCTGCTGCCGTCGTTCAATTTCCGAGATGGAATCTGTTGGAAAGGGGCGCTTACATATGTCAGAGCGCGCTCGCACGCTTCCGCTAACGTTGCCACTGCGATCAGGGGCGGCGAGGAGATGAGACGCTCGCAGATGGCGTCGGCGTCGGCGGCGGCGAACTCGGTCGACAGGAGAAGGGTTTTTGTTTCTTCCCCGGAACAAAGTCACGTCGTCGCCTTTCATCGTCCTGATGAGGCACCGCCAGCTGTCGCCTCGCCGCTGCACGCGCCCGAATTAATCAACAAAGTGTGGAAGCGACAATCACCTTTACGTCCTCACCTACGCTCGCCTCATGAGGTCACGCTGACCTTTCAACGCTTGCCATTGTCAGCCACAACAAACACAACTCAAATAACTTTCATCTTCAAGACCTTTGAGCCTTCACCTGGCAGAGAGTAACGGGGGCGTTTATGTATGCTAATGTGGCTAACTCTTTCAAAGTGCCGTGAAAAGTACAAACGCCAGCCTTTCCTCGTTTTCCTGACGGCAAAGGCCATTCTAATATCAGAACAAACAAAAAGCTAACTGACCACAGTCTCAACACAGTCTCGATTTATTTATTTTTTATTGCTATGATTTTATTATTATTAATATAATAATTATTATTATTATTGTTATTGGGCTGCATGGCGGTCGAGTGGTTAGCGGGCTGACCTCACAGGTAGGAGACCCGAGTTCAATTCCACCCTCGTTATAACACACCCGGTTAGCCAGAGAATAAGAAGATGTAGCAGGAGGGATCAGTATTGCCAACATAGCAACGTGGTGTCGACATTTCGGGACCCGTCTAGATACTCTTTGTCAAAGAAGCAACTAGCGACAAATCTAGTGAAGAGACTGTCGGAGACTGTCAAAGAGATGTGGATGAGTGGTTAGCGCATAGGCCGGGAGTTCGATTCCACCATCTGCCATCTCTGTGTGGAGTTTGCATGTTCTCCCCGTGCATGCGTGGGTTTTCTCCGGGTACTCCGGTTTCCTCCCACATTCCAAAAACATGCTAGGTTAATTAGCCACTCCAAATTGTCCATAGGTATGAATGTGAGTGTGAATGGTTGTTTGTCTATATGTGCCCTGTGATTGGCTGGCCACCAGTCCAGGGTGGACCCCGCCTCTCGCCCCAAGACAGCTGGGATAGGCTCCAGCACCCCCGCGACCCTTGTGAGGATAAGAGGTAGAAAATGAATGAATGAATTATTTTATTTATTTAAATGAATTATTTTATTTATTTAAATGAATTATTTTATTTTATTTTATTTTATTTTATTTTATTTTATTTTATTTTATTTTATTTTATTTTATTTTATTTTATTTTATTTTATTTTATTTTATTTTATTTTATTTTATTTTATTATTAGACCATAATAACAGGATTAAGACATAATGACTAACTAGTGCTGAACTAGGGCTGAACTAGGGCTGAACTAGGTCTGAAGTAGGGCTGAACTAGGTCTGAACTAGGGCTGAACTAGGGCTGAACTAGTGCTGAACTAGGTCTGAACTAGTGCTGAACTAGGTCTGAAGTAGGGCTGAACTAGGGCTGAAGTAGGGCTGAAGTAGGGCTGAACTGTGGCTGAACTGGGGCTGAACTGGGGCTGAACTAGGGCTGAACTAGGTCTGAAGTAGGTCTGAACTAGGGCTGAACTAGTGCTGAACTAGGTCTGAAGTAGGGCTGAACTAGGGCTGAACTAGGGCTGAACTAGGTCTGAAGTAGGGCTGAACTAGGGCTGAACTAGGGGTCCGATGGAGCATGGATGGCTTGCGGGTCTCCTGAAGCAGCTGACAAGTACTGTCGGGTCAAGCGACACTCGGCTTCGACAGTGGTCAAAGCAAAAACGCGGATGTGGGAGGTGTTCGGCGAGGCCATGGAACCTAGACTAGACCCAGACTAGAGGTTCTGGCAAACCGTCTGACGCCTCAAAAAGGATCCACCGTGCTAAAATGTAATCCAGATCAGACATGGATCCATTGGACACGTGTCTTCCTTTTTCCAGAACATCCTGGCTGGCCACTCAGGGTCCACGCAGATCATCAGCTGCTCCCCCGCCAAGGTGCGCCCCCGGCCGGCGTCAGCAGAGACCCTTCTCTCGCCGCTCAGCACCGCCATGTTGGAGCAGCTGCAGGCCCGCATCAAGGAGCTGAAGGCGTGGCTACGACACACCGAGATCCTCATTTTCAACTCCTGCCTCCGCCGGGACAGCGAAGCCTCAGCCCAGCTGGCCAGCTTCAAGGTAGGTGTGGCCTCTCCGCATGTTGGAGGAACAAATACCTGGAACCCGGGGCTTCGGGGGGCCGGACACCGTGAGAGCCAGTAGATACTACATGCAGTATCACTGCACCAGTACATAGTACTTTAACCAAGATACGTAGCCACCATCGGATGAACCAATCAGAGGACGTGAAAGTGCTGATGTCGAGGCCGTGGGCCGATTACATTCATAAATGGACCTAAAATGCTCCCTGGGCCGTACTTTGTACACCCAGCTAAGTTCCAGAAGACAAACAAACTTTTGCCAAAGCTTCATCCAATCAAAATAAAATCCAGCGTGCTGAGTATGGCAGCCATGATCTTAATGAGGGCAAAGGATGTATGGAGGAACCGACGCCACGGGAAGCTAACAGGATATTAATCAGCACACAGTGAACAGCTAGCATCGTCTGATTAGCTTAGCAACACACACTCGCTGTAATGTAAATGTATGCAAATGAGGCTCACATACATGCAGACAAATAAAGAAGGATGAAAACACACAAACCTGAGAAGGGGCGTGGTCACATGACACATGTCACATGACATGTGTCATTCTGTTTTTGCATTCGATCCTCGTCACGGCTCATAGCGGGATGCCATCGATCGCAGGCGGAAAGGATCTGTGAGCCGCCAGAGATTGTCAAGTATTGATGGCGGCCATTTAGGAAAGCGAGGGGAAGCGGGAGTCTGCTGTCGTTTGTCGGGTCTTCCTGTGATGGCGTGAACTCGTGAAAGGGTTTGATTGCAAACTATTATACAGCATGGCGTCTTGGAACCCCGTGACCTGGTCTCGTCAACTGGGCCTCTACGTACCTACCTAGTTACCTACCTAGCTACCTACCGACCTAGCTACCTAGCTACCTACCTAGCTACCTACCGACCTAGCTACCGAGCTACCTACCTACCTACCTACCCACCTACCTACCTAGCTACCTACCTAGCTACTTACCTAGCTACCTAGCTACCTACCTACCTACCTACCTAGCTAGCTACCTACCTAGCTACCTAGCTACCTACCTAGCTACTTACCTACCTACCTACCTACCTACCTACCTACCGACCTACCTAGCTACCTAGATACCTACCTACCTACCTACCTACCTACCTAGCTAGCTACCTACCTACCTACCTAGCTACCTACCTACCTACCTACCTACCTACCTACCTACCTACGACCTAGCTACCTACCTAGCTACCTAGCTACCTACCTAGCTACCTACCTACCTACTGACCTAGCTACCTACCTAGCTACCTAGCTACCTAGCTACCTAGCTACCTACCTACCAACCCAGCTACCTAGCTACCCACCTACCTAGCTACCTACCTAGCTACCTACCTACCGACCTACCTACCTAGCTACCTACCTAGCTCCCTACCTAGCTACCTATCTAGCTACCTACCTACGACCTAGCTACCTACCTAGCTACCTACGTACCTACCTACCTAGCTACCTACCTATCTAGCTACCTAGCTACCTACCTACGACCTAGCTACCTACCTAGCTACCTACCTACCTACCTAGCTACGTACCTACCTAGCTACGTACCTACGTACCTACCTACCTACCTACCTACCTAGCTATCTACCTACCTAGCTACCTAGCTACCTAGCTACCTACCTACCTACCTACCTACCTACCTACCTACCTAGCTACCTACCTAGCTACCTACCACTTTCTATCCTCTCCTCTTTCCTTTGTGTATTTTTTCATCCACACACACACACATCCATACATACACACATCCACATACACACACACATACACACACACACATACACACACACACAAGTCCCTCCTCCTGAGCTAACCTGCCTCTTAATTGAATTAGCATCGTGTTAAGATAGCACATCATCCAAACTTCCCTGAGGCCTCCTGTGACTCTCCTTTGTAGGCCAGACGCTTTGGGTGGCGGACACACCAAAAATTAATAGAGTCACGCACACGCACACGCACACGCACACACGCACACACACACACACACACACACACACACACACACACACACACACTGGATCTTTCTGGAAGGTTCAACTTTGCCTTTTTAGCGGGGGGGGGGGTGATGGCAAATAGTGTGTGTGTGTGTGTGTGGGAGGGAGGGAGACCTACTGGCGTGATTGCTGGAGGTCAAAGGTCATTGTAGTGGACGCCAGGGGGGTGCATGTCTCTGTGACGCTGATGATGATGATGATGATGATGTCTAATTTGGTTCCCCAGGATGAAGATGAAGGATTTTTAATTAGCGGATAAAAGTTTTTAATGTAAATTTTTTTTACATTAAAAATAATTTCCAAACTTGGCTGCACGGTGGGCGAGTGGTTAGCGCCCAGACCTCACAGCTAGGAGACCAGGGTTCGATTCCACCCTCGCTCATCTCTGTGTGGAGTTTGCATGTTCTCCCCGTGCATGCGTGGGTTTTCTCCGGGTACTCCGGTTTCCTCCCACATTCCAAAAACATGCTAAAGGTTCTTTTCTCATTCCTTTATTTTGTCCTTCCATCCTTCCTTCCTTCTGTCCTTCCTTCCTATGCAGCCTTGTCATGGTGGAGGTGTCACACACACATTCGTGAGGATGAGCATTCATGCTCTTCGGATCAACAAGCGTCTTTCTTCTTCTTTTGTTGTGTTATCAGTGAGTCTGCCGGTCTCCCCCCTGTGGATGAGTGGAGATGAATGCTCCCTCCCCGCTGTTTGATTCCCGTTAGACCCCCGTCTCCCACCCACCAATCCTGCTCTTTGACCTTCTCGATTTTCTATTTTCATCATTCCTTCTTCCCGTTTCCAAGCCCGGCCCCGCCCCCACCAACACTTTGTGACGTCACAGTCCAGCGTCATGGTTAAGCTAGCTAATTAGCAAGAGTCACATGACTCCCTAATGATCGCATGAGCGTCATAGCTTCCAGAAGGCGCGTGAGAATGAACACGATGAAGAACACCTCGGCTTACTTTTCTCGTTCGAGGCTGAAGGCGAGCACGACAGATGAGGCGTTACCGCGGTAACCACGTCCGCATACGCAGACTTTCATCTTCATCCCCGGCGAGACCAGAAGAAGACTTTTCTCAGCCTAAAGAGGCGAGACGAGGAATCAAAGCAGGTGGAGAGGAGGAAAGAAAGAGGAGACGTTGGAAGACCACGCCGCCTGACATGAAAGGAGAACGTTGATTTAGTGCAAAGACACAAAATGGCCGAAAAGAGGACAACGGGTCACATGACACCAGATAGGAGAACATGGTGGTCAATTGAAGCTGGTCATCTGGCGAGGAGAAGGTTGTGGAATATTCAAAATAGTTTATCCTTCATCGGTATTTGAAGGAAGGATGTGGGAGGGGCTAACCTGGCCGTAACGCGTGTGGAACTGATGACATCATAAATGATGATCAGTGATTGGCTGTCAACAAACTGCACACGTGACAACAAACGAGTAGATGAGGTGATGAGCATGTAGAAGGATGAACTCCATAATCATTTTTTCATTATAACTCATCAAAAGCTGAACAAAAATACAAATATGATGCGTTCAAAGACGCTGATTAAATGTAGGATTCTACACCAGTCACTTGGTGTCGGGAATGTTACTGTTAGTTTGGTGAGACAGCCGGAACAACAGCTCTTTATTTCCGGTTTGAATCATCTCACAACAGGCGCAATACTCCAAAGCTGAAACTCAACTCTGAACCCCCGACGTCACTTCCTGTGTGACTCTTTCACGTCCCAGAGGGAGCGCATTTATCGTAACACTCACAAGCAATGGTTTATTTTCTCTTATTTTCTATACTAATTTAATATACAATATTATATATGAGTGTAAAGGGGACTATAGGGGTGTTATTTCATGTCTGGAGGGCTCTAATCATCTTAACCCTTGTATTATGTTACGGGTCAATTTGACCCGTTTCAGTTTTTGTGTTGACCAAAGTACTGTTTATCCTTTCTTTTTCTTCATGAAATTTTGTGACTTTTCCTCATCTAGGGTCATGAACACAAAAACTGAAACGGGTCAAATTGACCCGTAACATAATACAAGGTTAACTAGCATGATTTGTTAACAAATCATGCTAGCATAACTAGCATGATTTGTTATCATGCTAGCATAACTAGCATAACAAATGCTAATGCTAGCATAACAAATCATGCTAGCATAACTAGCATGATGCTAGCATAACTAGCATGATTTGTTATCATGCTAGCATAACTAGCATGATTTGTTAACAAATCATGCTAGTTAACCTTGTATTATGTTACGGGTCAATTTGACCCGTTTCAGTTTTTGTGTTCATGACCCTAGATGAGGAAAAGTCACAAAATTTCATGAAGAAAAAGAAAGGATAAACAGTACTTTGGTCAACACAAAAACTGAAACGGGTCAAACTGACCCGTAACATAATACAAGGGTTAAAAGCGGTATCAGAAGGCTGTAAACAGGTTTACTATGCTCTAACTGCGAAAATATTTGTAACGAAGGAACCCTACTTCACTGAAATTCTGTACTCGAGTACTTGTACTTCGGTCTTCATGAAGCTAAAGCAGCTAAAGCAGCTAAAGCAGCTAAAGCAGCTAAAGCTAGTGTTCCATTGCGAGCCAGCATCAGAGAGCAAAGACAAGATGGAGGGCAGAAGAGGGTGTTGACGACAGGACAATGAGGACGGTCGGCGTTGAGCTCGTCAGGTATTCATGAGTGGCGCGGTGCCTTTAATGGACTTCATCAACAAATGGACTTCATCAGAGATTTGTAATGAATGTTAATTGATTGACGCATCCTCGGTGAAAGCTGACAAAATCCTTTCTTTTTGTCCTTGGCGGCTTCGGCCATCTTGACTAACATCTGATGGATGAAATTCCTGGAGTAACAACGTGACGTTTGAGTGTCATTAAGCTAAAGTAGATGAAAACATGCTAGCGTAAAGTTGTGTCTTCTTTGGAAGAAACAGAACAAAAATCCTTTGCTTTGCTCTTCTTTGTCCAATGCTTGAGTGACATTGCCACATGACCCCCCCTCAAGTAATTAGATTACAGAGATGAAGAGTCAGAGCAGAGTTAAGAGGATTTTGTTGTTTTTTTTTTCGGAGAGATTTAAGAATAAGAGGGAATCAGATATTCCTCTTCCTCGGGATGCCTTCATCCTTCCAGGAAGACAATCGCTAAGATACCTGAGCTGCTGCTCCACCTTGACTTGACCTTGTGGCCGCGTATTAGCATCATACAAGCGGGTCTTGTCTTACAATGTTTGTGTTCTGGTTTTCCATGTACTTCCTTAAGTACTTCCTTAAATGCTTCATCCTGGACACAACGGAACAAGGACTAACGACGTGCGTGCAGCAGGCGAATACGTACTGTAAGCGGAAAAATACGTCGTTTTTCGCTAACTTTGTTCCCTTCATTTTGTTTCCCAAACGTGAGCCAGACTCTTGTGATGGCTGTGCGTCAAAGAAAAGGAAAGTTGAAATGAAGTGAAATTAAAAGTTAGGGGAAATTAGGAGAAATTAACATCGGTTGTCTTCCTGTCACGACCATCGTGAAGATAAAGACGGTATCTTGTAGGGTTGTGATCGATAAAACGATGGGACCGGATATCCGGTTTGGAAGAATCCGCCATTAATCTGTTGATGAATCAATCATAGAGACATGCACCAGGTATCATGAGGTAATCAATCAGTGGCTTTGTAGCCTGCTTCATGGCTTACCAGGACCGAAGATGAGCATGGATGTAAACAGTAGCAGCATGCTAGCTTTAGCAAAAAAATAAATAAAAAAATCCGGAACATCTTTGTTTTTCCCAAGGGCAAAAGCTCCGCCATTTGTAATCAAGTCCAAGGGTATCACAACATATCCTGACCCAAGACCAACAGAGACCAGTATTATGAGTACCCTTTTTCCGAGGAATGCTGCTTACCCTTTTTGCCCCATAAGTCGTTTACTGTTAAATGTCGCACCTGTCGATAAATCAATTAACCGCAAGATAAGTAAAAACAAACTTGATCGTTTTTCTGGGCTCGGTAAATTGACATGTGCATGCATGTTTTTTGGGGGTTGCACGGTGGACGAGTGGTTAGCGTGCATACCTCACAGCTAGGAGACCGGAGTTCAATCCCACCCTCGGCCATCTCTGTGTAGAGTTTGCATGCGTGGGTTTTCTCCGGGGACTCCGAATCCAAAAACATGCTAGCTTAATTGCTAGCTTAATTGCTAGCTTAATTGGCCGCTCCAAATTGTCCATAGGAATGAATGTGAGTGTGAATGGTTGTTTGTCTATATGTGCCCTGGGATTGGCTGGCCACCAGTCCAGGGTGGACCCCGCCTCTACCGCTTTGCTATATGTGCTAGCGATAGCACTACTTGCTAGCTGTGTGTGTTGTGTATAAAACACGGCCATTTGTGCATTGTGTCAAAGTTTGTGACAAAGACAATGAAATAATAATAATACAAAAAGAGGAAGTAGGTTTCAGTTATTGCCATTGCTATCGATGCTATGTGCTAATAAATGCTAGTTTTATTGGAATAGTCGTCCGTGAATGTTTACAGTTTATTCGTGTTGGAGCGACCTCAGTCAACAACAATAAAGATACGGTGACGTCCGACCGTGTTGATGTTGATGATGATGATGATGCTGATGATGAGGATCGCCACTGATGATTCAGACAATATTTCTTATGTCTTCTCGTTGACTCCATGACAATGTCTTCCCGCTCGTCTTCCTTCTCCATGAAGAATTCTTCTTACGCTTTAATTTGCCTCTCCGTGCTCTTCTCACGATGTCGGCTGTGAGCGGGCGTCACGCCGCCGATTTTGTTGTTGTTTAGAGTCTTCAACCTCACGTAACACACACCTCCTGCTTGGAATACATCGATATGACGCGCAAACACACACAACACACACACACACACACACACAGCAGGCTTGTCCTCTTGATCCTGTCTGCTGTGTCGTGCATCCTATTTCCTGTTTAGACAAGCAGGCCCGCCACAAATATGCTAAACTGCACACAGCCAGAGAGGAGATGAAAGACAGAGTGTGTGTGTGTGTATATATGTGTGTATATGTGTGTGTGTGTGTGTGTGTGTGTGTGTGCAAGAGGGAGAAATCCCATTTCATTGTCATAGTGTTTAATATTTATTGGAAAAATGTAAAGAAAATGTAAAGGAAGTGCTCCTCAGCGAGCAGGCGGGATTAGCATAAATAGTTTGGAGCGTGCTCGTGTTTGGGGAGTAAAGTCGCATACGTGCACGTGTCGCACGGCCATGCGCAGGTAGTGTGAACACGCACACACACACACACACACACACACACACACACACACACACGCTGACCTTTCCACACAGCATGCTTGTTTTCCTGCTGGGTCTCCGTCTTAAGCGGCAACGCCGCTGATCCAGGACCAGCAAGTTGACTGTCATGTTCCTGCGGAGGCGGGGGGGGGGGGGAGGTTGCCAAACATTCTCCAATTAGAGTCCTTCAAAAAGCATCATGAATAATGGTCGACTTGTCATGATTTCAAAGTAAAAGCCCCACAGGTGTTAAAATGGGAATGCTGTTGTTCTTTTTCCGCTAACTAGTGATGTCATTCATGAACTTCCTGAACGGGACGCAGACACTAACAATTCATTCATTCATTCATTTTCTACCGCTTTTTCCTCACGAGGGTCGCGGGGGTGCTGGAGCCTATCCCAGCTGTCTTCGGGCGAGAGGCGGGGTCCACCCTGGACTGGTCGCCAGCCAATCCCAAGGCACATATAGACAAACAACCATTCACACTCACATTCATACCTATGGACAATTTGGAGTGGCTAATTAACCTAGCATGTTTTTGGAATGTGGGAGGAAACCGGAGTACCCGGAAGCAGAGAATCGAACCCAGGTCTTCCCGATGTGGTCAACATGCTAACCCAGGGGTGGGCAAACTTTTTGACTAGCGGGCCGCATTGATATAACAATCAATGTATCTGTAAAATTGTCATGCAATCTGCTATTATTATTTATTATTTTATATTTAAATATTTAAATATTTTAAAAATAATAAAATATTATAATAATTAAAATAAAATTAAAATAATAATTATTATATTATTATTATGTAAAATATGCAAATATAACAATATTATTATATATAATTAATATAATAATTAGCATTAATATAATAAATATAATAATCATAATAGTTATAATAATAATATAATAATTATTATTTACATTTTTATTATTATTATGTGCTTGTGTCTCTTTTTTCAGGAGCACTTTGTAAACAACAGACCATGTCAAACAACGAAATTGATACAACCATCAAAAGGTTGGCTCAGGCCATGATGCCAGGTTGTATGTTGAGTTTAAATTAAATACTTTGGAAAGATTGGGCGGGCCGTATTCAAACACTTGGCGGGCCGGATGTGGCCCCCGGGCCGTAGTTTGCCCACCCCTGTGCTAACCACACGTATGTATGTACATCTAAATGAATCTCAACCTTTGCAGACCAAGTGAGACTTTGGTACGTCTCTCTGACCCTGGTCTCCTAGCTGTGAGGTCTGCGCACTAACCACCAGACCGCCGTGCAGCGACACTAACAATTGACAATGACAATTTTACAAGTCCTCCCTGCCTCTCACACCCCCGCCCCCGGCGAACTGCCCCACTATTTGCCGCACATGTAGCACTGTAGCGTGTACTATAACATGCAGGGTGGGCTTCTCTCTGCTGACCTTCCTCTTCTTCTTCCTCCTCCTCACGTCAACAGTCTTTGTGTTCCGACGTGCGAGCCCGACGAAGAGGAGTCTCTTCGGTCCTCAAACTTTGTCAGAAGCTTCTCCAGCAGAACCAGGTTGGTACCCCGGACCCCCCCCCCCCCCATCCAGCTTGAGACCATTTATTTGATACTTTATATACTTTATACTTACTTGGAATGTTCAAAATAACTTTTCCGGACGGATTTGTTGACATTTTCAAGAATGGAAGAACTGGATACATTTTGGGGGGTGAAGTGGATCAACATCTGCATCCAGGATTTTTAAAATACTGGGAGATCTTTGGTATTTGTGTATATAAAATAGCCACAGTACTTGGGGTATAAATACAGTGTAAAAATACAATATGTGGGATTATCATTTTAATGGGAATCACAATAAAAAATCATCAATGGTGCTTTGTGGGGGTCCGTTAGGTTGTTATTGATAAAAACGGAATCAATGTTTTAGCTTGATACCCTAACATAAACGTTTCCTCGTGGTGCAGTCGGGCCCTGTGGCGGAGGCGGAGGCGGGCCCGGAAGCGGAGCAGCACCGTGAGGCTCTGCAGCTGCTGTCAATCAACCTGGAGAGGAGGTGGGAGGCCATCGTCATGCAGGCGCTGCAGTGGCAGAACCGACTGAAGAAGGAGCTGGGAGAAGAGCAGGTTAGAACACCATTGTCGTTTCTATTTTTTTTTTTTTTTTTGGGGGGCGGGGGGCAATGACTTTATGACGCTTTTATATCTTTAGACTTTATCTCAATGTCAAACTTTATTACACTTCACCAATCTACATGGGGATTCAGTGGAAAAGCACCAAGAGCAGGACAAGGAGATTTACACTATAAAAAATGACTTTAAACAGTTAAGACTGTTGTCTACACACACATACACACACACACACACACACATATACACACACACACAAGCAGAAATGACAAATAAGGGAGGCGGGACGCTGTGACCTCGCCGCCTGGCTGCAGAGTCGTTTGACTTCCTGTGTGGAGGAAGACCAACACGAGTGCTTTGGCTTATAAATGACCACTTGGGCACCATGATGAAGTGAAGGTGCCTTCCTATTGTGTGTTTGTGTGTGTGTGTGTGTGTGTGTGCCCAAATAGGCTGCACCTGTTTGACATCAGGTGATGTCCGTCCTCCATACCAGCACGCGTTGGGGGTACCGACATTAAAAATAACAATGTTACTTAAGCTGTAATTGTATTTTAAGTATTTAAGCCAAAACCTTAAACGTGACAAATTCATCCTGTTCTTTGACTTTAAGGAATGTCCACTTAATGTCGTTCCCATTCAACATCCTGTGGCATGGACACCTATTTACCGTATTTTCTGGACTATAAGTCACACTTTTTTTCATAGGTTGGCTGTTCCTGCCACTTATACTCCAGAGCGACTTATACATGAAAAAAGTGTTTATGTTCCATAAACACTGGACACCTTTTGTGTTCATGTTTATTTTTAGTGTAGCTGAATAAGCATTGTGTTAGCATATCTTACACCTATTCAGCCTGTTCTCTATTCTTTTATTAACGTTAGAACTTGCCTTCCAAGAGGACCTAATGTCTGTTTTGGTCAAGTTGTTTGGAAAATAAATTACCCGCAAAAAATGCCACTTATACTCCAGTACGACTTATGTATGTTTTTTTCTACCTAATTATGCATTTTTGGCCTTGTGCGACTTATACTCTGGAGCGACTTATAGTCTAGAAAATACGGTAGTTCTAATTCTGATTTTCCGGACTATGAGTCGCTGCGGAAGATAAGTCACACCAGGCAAAAATACACAATGAAGACATAAAACAAAACAAACTGTACAAAGACTGTAAGTCAAGACGTTTCATCCTGAAAGGCCAGTTGTAGTAATAACAATGGTAATGGTAATGGTAATGGTAATGGTAATGGTAATGGTAATGGTAATGGTAATGGTAATGGTTTTATTTCATTTAAACATGCATCAGATTCCAATTGAGTGCATCCCATAATCAGTTCCCAGTTCCACATGTCCAAAAGTATCCTACCCCTCCATCTGGTACAATCACGAACTCTTACATTTGTTCACTTCCTGCTTTCACAATATAATTTAATAAAAAAAAATATATAAATATATTTTTCATATTTTTTTTATATTTTATAATACAATAAATTATTATTTTATAAATGTTATAATACAATAAATATTGTATTTATAATAAAATAACATGGAGAACAACAGGCTAAATAGTTGTCTGTGAAAAGGTGGCATGTTAACATAACATATTAACACTAAATAACATAACTAATTTACTTGCGGTTTGTCATCTGCAGAATATGATTTTCTTTTTGTCTTCCGTCTTTCTCAGTTGCTTTTATAAGTAGATTTTTGGTGGTATGTGAGCAATAGGAGTAGCAGCTAGTGGCACACAAGCTAACCAGAGCGCCCTCTCCTGGCTGTCAGTGTAAAAAAAACTATAACGCTCCGTCGCTCCGGAGTATGAGTGGCAGGACCGTCCAAACCATGAACAAAAGTGCCACTTATAGTCCAGAAAATACGCTAATCACACGCAAGATGAATCCACGGACATTGGCCATGGTAATTAATTACATTTATGAAGAAGTAATTCTGTTACTAATTCGATTATTCGTATGGAAAGTAACTAGTAATGACAACAAAGTACTTTTTTGAAGTACTTTTCCCAACAATGCCAATGGTTGTGTACAAATTGTATTCGCGGTGAGTCTTATAAATCCAACAGACTGCGTATAAAAAGCGTCTGCTGTTGTTGTTCACCGTTAGCTAGTCGTCGTCGAGACCAAGGTGCGCCTGCGTGCACGCGGAGGCGATTCATCCGTGCTGGTGTACTTGTCGGGAACCAAGCAGTGATGCCGGCCCGCCTCGCAGCTTTCTGACGGCCGAGACGCCGCCAGCGTCGCTAGCAGGTGGGGGGGGGCGCTCGCTAGCAGCGCCATGACTAATCACCCTGACTGCAGCAGATAGCTGCGCTCTCCTTGGAGCTCCGAGCGCATGCTAAGCTAACAAATGGGAGCAGTCACCTGGGAGCTAATGGGAAAACTTTCTCCGTTTGGCCTCGGAAAAAACATTGAAGTCACAAACAATAAGATGGCGAAGACTCTCAATGCTCGATTCCCGCTCGGTTCCTCGAATCCGCCGTTCTCGTCTTGGGGAAAGTTTTCTTCAAGTCGTTGCTCGACGTGAAAAAAGAAGTCGGCGTTTTCTGTTAAACTGCTTAGAAGCGACAGAAATGAAATCAATGACAGACATAAATAATACAGAAGCTTTGTGGGGGGATTTGATTGGATTAGACGGCTGGAGGCCCCGCCCCTTTGTGTCCAGCGAGTGTATGCTCTATCAGCAGCGAGAGGATAAACACATTTCATACAAATTCATCACACACACACACAGCCAACTAGTTTATGAGATTAATAGGCTATGAATGACTAATATCACCCCCCCCACACAGACCCCCCACATATTAACGAGATGAGGAGCAATTTGTATAATTATAGATTTCCGGCGTCTAAGCACATTTTCAGAGGGCCGCAGCTTTCTGAAGGCTTTTGATTACGTGTTTACGTACGCGCTCTCTCGCCTCTCGCAGTTCCACTCTGAATTATTCATCTCTTTGTTCCACCGTGGAATCTTTCACCCTCACATTTAGGAGGCATTTCTTCATCTTCACAGTCATCATCACCGCCAGGATCACCGCTTCATTGACTCCGCCCACAAAGTGTCTAGTTTTACCTCCAAGAGAACCCGGACTCGGCAGAGTCCCGACTCAAGCCCTTCAAGCAGAGAGGCTCAAAAAGTTCAAGATGAGTAAAAATGTCCTTTATACCGTCTTGTCCTCAGGTCCCCGGGAACTTCCTGGAAGCGGGGCTTGTGGACATCCACCAGCCCAGCCCGGTCCAGGCCCCCCTGGTGGCAGCGGCCCCGGACGACTCGTGGGAATGGGATGAGACCGACATGACAATCACAGAATCCCAAGCAGTACCAGAACCCGACCTCACGCACAACCTTCCCGCTTCAGATGGCATCCCGACAAGCCAGAATCCTGAGGTCCCACCCCAAGTGTTCCCCCCTGAGAAAGAACCCATCTACCAGGTCTACAGCCTCCACACTGTCCAGTTTCACAGTCCTCAGAGTCCTCAGGCTTTCTCCAAGGCGGCAAAGAGGAAGCAGCATATTTTCCAGAAGAGTCTCAGCAAGGACTCCACTTTCTCCTCCATGGAGTCTCTCCCGGACCTCCTGGGCGGGCTGATGCCAGGCGAGCGAGGAGGGGAGAGGCCTTGGTGCTCTCAGAGGGAGGGGGGCAGGGCCAGCGGCCAGTCATCTAGCAGTCGTCCATCGGAGAGCGAAAGCGGGATTGTTAGCGATGGAGGGGACACCGAGACCCTGACCGCCAACTGTGGCATCCTGGGAGATGAGGAGGAAGAAGATGTTACTCTGACGCTGCACGAAGACGACCGACGGATCGGAGGCAGAATCCAAGGAAAAACCGAAGATGCCGGGGATTCCGTCCACAAGGCTGGAGGACGGGAAGCAGCTGAGATCCTGGTGAACGGAGGACCACCGGACTCGGACCGCCATGCAGCCAAGCCTCTCCTGAGCTGCGGTGGTTCGGATACGCCCCCTGCTCTCCAACACCAGACTTCTAGTCCCGTCTTATCTCAGGGTTCCTCCCTGGATTCCCTCCTGGCTCTGGGCTTGGAACTGTTCCCGTCCAAAGAAGTACTTCACCGCAGCGCCTCTCTGGAGAGCGGCCTCGCTCCATGTCACAGTGCGGACGCCGACACCTGCGCCAGTCTCGCCAGCCTTGTGGAGCTGGACCTAGACCAAATGAGGGATGATGACCATGGTGGTCTGGAAGACCACAGGATCGGTGAAGGAGCTCAAGGAGAGCTGAGCAGGAGAACACTTGACCTCCTGAAGCGTCTGGAGAACATTGAGAGTCCTCTGATAGCCAAGATGACTCGTAGTGTGTCGGACATGACGCTTCGGAGAAGCTCTCCTCTCCGTCGTCAACTCGCAGCTTCTCCTTCTCTCGGAGGCCGACATGCGGCACTCCCACGGAGGTCACGCAAGGCACCGCCGTCCCTCATCAACGAGAGCTCGGCTTCGCTAACGGAGTTGAGCAGCGCTGAAGACTCCTCTCTGGCTTCTGAGGACTTAACCGTGCTCCCCAATCAGAGGAACCTCCTTCAGGATCAGTCCTTGGTGGCGAGCAGCAAGCACAACTTCTACAGGAGGTGCTGCAAGAGGAGCAGCCAGAGAGAGGAGGCGGACGCCCTGAGCTTGAGCATGGTGGTCAACGTGTCTTGCACCTCCACTTGCACTGACGATGAGGACGACAGTGACCTCCTGTCCTCCTCCACCCTCACCCTCACAGAGGAGGAGCTGGGCGTGCGGGATGGAGACGAGGAGGAGGAAGAGGAGAGGCTGACACCTGCCTCATCTGGGAACGAGGAGGACGAAGATGAAGACACAATGGATGACTCCTACATGGAGTACATGAAGAAGGAGCTGCAGGGTTGGATCCGACCTCCTCGTACCTCTTCTTTGTCCTCCTCAAAGACCGAGGAGGGGCTTCAGGATGAACTTCAGTGTGGGAGTAACCTCACCTCCTCAGAGCAACGTCGGCTCCTAAACTCTAGCCACCAAAAGGCAGAAGAGAGGGAGCAGCAGGAGGTGCAGGAGAACCTCAGGAACGTTCCAAGGAGCTTCATCAGTCACTTGGTGGATGACCTGGAAAACGGAAATATCGAGCACACCTCTTTGAGTGGCAAAGACCAGGATGACCAGCTCCTCCGAGAGGAGACCAGTGTCTTCACCAAGAAAGGAGAACCTCTCAGGGAGACGTACACTTTCTCCAACATCTTCATCCCCACAGAGTCAACCAACCAACTTCCTTCATCTCCGTCCTGTGAGCTCCTCACACCTGCCTCCTCATTGGTGGGACAGCTAAAGGGGGAGTTACCCTGCCAGAGCTCCGCCTCGCCCCCATCGCCACGCCTGGACCGCCAATCACATGACGGCAGACCAGGCGTACGGAAGGCCATCAACATCCAGGAGAAGTTCAAGTTCTCCTCTCTGGTGATGGAAAAGAGCAGCAGCGGGGTCCGAGACAAAGATTCCTGCCTCCCAAGCAAAAAATGGAAAAGTTCCTACTCTTCTTGCTGCCAACACCTCAACTCGCACTCACCCGACTCGCCCGACTCACCCGACTCACCCGACTCGCCCGACTCACCCCAGCAAGGCAGCAAGGAGGCCGTGCACGACTTTGTCATGGAGATCCTGGAAATGGCCAGGAGGGGCAACGACATTCCAGACGGGAAGTCTGACCTTGACTGCCGACCTTCGTCTTTAGCCCAGATAAGAGACAAGGTAACTCACACGTCAATAATTCATGCAAAATAATCAAATCGCGTCTAATTGGACGCGCTTGTTGATATTTAGCAATCTTTTGCGATTGATGAAGTTTTGGTTGGCCTCCCATTTTCTACGTTTGAAGGACAAATGAGTAGAAACTAAAAGATGTTCACTGGTTTGCGCTAATTGAATCAATCGCATGACAAAGTTAGCGTCTTCATTTCTCATCAGCCGTTCTGCTAAAAGTTTCAATAACTTTTTTCGTACGCAAACAAATGTCACGATTTATTGATGTGGCTTTTTTTGATGCCACAAGTATCAACGCACACTCGAAGAACTTAAAAAAAACGTCATCTTGTTCCTTTGAATTCCCGAAGGTTCTCCAGCATTCCCACCAGCCTCTGCAGCTGCGTAAGGGAGACTTCTACTCCTACTTGGCGCTCTCCTCGCACGACAGCGACTGCGGCGAGGTCACTCAGTGCGCCGAGGACAAGAGCGCCACCCCAGCGCCCTACGCCATCCCAGCGTACGCCACGCCCACGCAAGGCCTCAGCAGCCCAGAACCAGACGCCGGCCCCAGCCGGGGAGCTTCTCGGACGTCCTCAACTCGCCGTGACGACAACCAGCTCTGCGCTCTTGACTTGGAGTCACATGATCATCTTGCCACAAGCCCCTCCCCCTCTTTTCCCCAAAGCCCAGACATCCGGGATGAGGAGACCCTGTTTCCAGCCTGCACGGAGGAGGTTTACCTGGGCCCGCCCCTCTGCTACAGCATGCCCCCCACCAAAAAGGCACCAAAGGCCCCCCTCCCGACACGCCACGGAGGGTCCCATCCAGAGGAGGTGATCCCTCCTGTCCCGGAGCCCCTATACAGCTCCTTCTCCATCAGCACCTCCGCTAGGAGGAGGCCCGCCGAGACTTCCTGTTCTGGTTCTGGTGAGCACCCACACCTCCTCTGTGATGTCGCCGGCGGTGTGGGAGCACGGCGGGGGGAGACGAGTCCTAATGAGGCTCCTTCTTATCTTCATCCCCTGATAGACTCGCCCTCGGCAGCACGCACTAAAGCGCTTGAATCCAATATTGGCGTCGTAATGACCAAGATAAGTGTCGGCGGAGCCGCTACAAATCCCTCAAAAGAGCCGGCCGCTGCCGCTGCGCGTATTAATCCCAAAATGAACTGCTGGCCGATGAAAGAGGCTGATAGAGCGGCGGGGGGGAGGCGAGGAGAGGCGGACGCTCGCAGCTTCAAGCAGCCGGGGGCGACGGCGAAAGGGCGGCGAGGCTCGCGACAGGAAGCCAAGATGACGACCACGACAGCGGCCAAGCAGGTTGGTGTCGTGGGTATTAGCCTGATCCGCAGCCCTCTGCTCCGGGTATTAGTCCCAGCCCATCTCCTCCGTGTGTGCCCACGTAATGAGGCCGCGTGTAGTCCTCTCTTTTCCATTTCACAGCTCACTAGGACACCCTGATATGCAAAGTACACACGCTACACACTTGTACAATAGACAGATGGCATTATGGGAAATGAAAAATGTCCCAATGCAATCATAAATATATATTTATATATTTCAATAAAAGGCTCATACATATTCATTTTGAAAAACAAAGCCGTAAATTGTTGCAATTTTACAAGAAAAAAAGTTGTACTCTTGAGTTTTGTGACTCTTAAGTTGGGCAGTCATGAATTATTTTTTCTTTGGAATCACATGTGTGGGTTTTCCGGTATTCCGGTTTCCTCCCACATTCCAAAAACATGCTAGGTTAATTAGCCACTCCAAATTGTCCATAGGTATGAATGTGAGTGTGAATGGTTGTTTGTCTATATGTGCCCTGTGATTGGCTGGAGATTGGGTGTATCCCCGCCTACCGTCCACAGACAGCTGGGATAGGCTCCAGCATAACCGCAACACTAGTGAGGATAAGCAGCATAGAAAATGAATGAATGGATCTAAATAATATTACATATAATAAATATGGGCTGCACGGTGGACGAGTGGTACGCACGCAGACCTCACGGCGAGGAGACACGAGTTCAATTCCACCCTCGGCCATCTCTGTGTGGAGTTTGCATGTTCTCCCCGTGCATGCGTGGGTTTTCTCCGGGTACTCCGGTTTCCTCCCACATTCCAAAAACATGCTAGGTTAATTAGCCACTCCAAATTGTCCATAGGTATGAATGTGAGTGTGAATGGTTGTTTGTCTATATGTGCCCTGGGATTGGCTGGCCACCAATCCGGTGTGGACCCCGCCTCTCGCCCCCAAAAGACAGCTGGGATAGGTTCCAGCACGTCTGTGACCCTCGTGAGGATAAGATATAAATGAAGAAATAATAAATATGTAAAAAACGTGTATTACTAGCTGAAAAAGTATGAGAAAATATTGCAATTTTATGAAAAAAAAGTGTACTACTACAAGAAAAAGTAATTTGTATGAGAAAATACTGCAATTTTACAGAGAAAAAGTTAAAAAATAACAAATAATGACCAAAATAATTAGAAAAGTCAATATATTTTATATAAATAAAGCACATATCTTCCATTTGTCCAAAGTGTAAACGTAACGTTTGTCCTCCATCCTTTGTCCCTCCATCCTTTGGCCCCTCCCCTCCCTGTCCCTCCCCCCTCAGGTGTTAATGCAAGGTGGGATTTGCAGACGTCTCACTTTAAGGTCCACGGAACAACATCAGCATAATTACTAGCAGTCGGATTTGATTAGGATTCATCAGCCTTCATCCCGTCGCTGAATTAGCGTGTTTGTGCTCTTTTTCACTTTTCTATTTCCTCATGCAAATGAGACCACGCAACCTTGCTAGCTTTAGCAACTTTTAGCGATTTTTTTTTTTTTTAGCCTCTTTGCCCGTTTCCTGCATTTTAATGAAAGCCACGTGTCCTTAAAGCAGGACGGTAACACGTTGACTCGCGGCTCGTCTCCGCCGGGGACGACGGTTCCGTATTTGCTTTGCAGCAATTTGGGCTCATTGAACAAGAAAGCCGATGATGATGTTTGCCTTCTTTGCTTGGCTTCCATTTCTTCCACTTTGTCTGCTGACACGGAATGTTCCTCTTGTCTCTCTCGCTAGGTCAGCGCTGTCAATCACAACACCAGGGACTCCCAGGGGCGGAGCCAAATCCCCATCAGGCCGCCCGCCTCCAGGATGAGGCCAATTAGAGTACGTCCTCTGTTACGTCATCAATGTTATGACATACTCCCACAAAGGAAACAAAAACAACTACTTCCTGTTTGTTCTTTTTCGTGAACCCCCCCCCCCCCCCCCCCATTGTGTCTCCCAACAGTCAGGCAGACTATTTGGGCGCAGATCTGCGACAATACAATTTAAACGTTGCCGTAAATAAATCAATAAAACACCAATAGTCGGGGGCGGCACGGCGGTCTAGTGGTTAGCGCGCAGACCTCACAGCTAGGAGACCAGGGTTCAATCCCCACCCTCGGCCATCTCTGTGTGGAGTTTGCATGTTCTCCCCGTGCATGCGTGGGTTTTCTCCGGGTACTCCGGTTTCCTCCCACATTCCAAAAACATGCTAGGTTAATTAGCCACTCCAAATTGTCCGTAGGTACGAATGTGAGTGTGAATGGTTGTTTGTCTATATGTGCCCTGTGATTGGCTGGCGACCAGTCCAGGGTGTACCCCGCCTCTTGCCCGAAGACAGCTGGGCTAGGCTCCAGCACCCCCCGCGACCCTTGTGAGAACCAATAGTCGGCGGCTCTAAAGGTACTAAAAGTACTAAAAGTAAACTCCAGACTCAGCAGAATGCTAGGAAGTGAAGCGGTGAAGTATATTGAAGTCGAATTGCATGCCGAGTACGACAAATTCCTACATGTTGGGTGGGAGGTGGGGGGCGGGGCTCCTCCCTGCAGTTCACCGTACCCCCAGGGGGGCCCACCCCGCTGTTTGAGAAGCATTGACTTAGCAGATGGAAACATATTATGGAAGCATCATATCTCATATCTAAAGTGGCCTTTTCGTTTTCCACCACGAAATAAAACCAAGCAGAAAGCTGAAGAACACCAACAAAGACTACCTGTATGTGTGTGTGTGTTGTGTGTGTGTGTGTGTGTGTGTGTGTGTGTGTGTAGCGGCTGGCCGGTGGGCCCCTCCAGGGCTGGGTAAACCTCAGTGCCCCCTCCACTCTATACACACACCCCCCTCAGGGCAGGGCACGCTAGTCCTGGTGAAGCTCTGACAGCTGCAGGTTGTTGTTCACGTGCACTCTCACGCTCGCTCGCTCACACACACACACACACAGCAGAGGACAAAGCTGCATACACACTGGCATGACACGTGCACGCTCGTGCTCACATCATATCATTGATGCATGCAGCTGGTGCTGACCCCCATAGGGTGTCCCCGTCTAGCCCACCTGTTCACACACACAACCTCAATTAAAGCAATGGTGAAGGCTGCTCGTGATGTGCACCGTGACCCAGACCGCACACACACACACACATGAACACAGGACACAATGTGTGTGTGTGTGTGTGTGTGTGTGTTCAGGTTCCATCATGCTCATAAAGCCTAAATACACAAAAGAACACAAAAATAACACACACACATATATAGCAGAATTGTGTTAATAATGAATGGGACTCATTGATTGGCATCCAGATCCTGGGTCAGTTTCATGCCGTGTTTGGTTGTCATGCGTCCACATGTAGGGTTGGCTGTGGCTTACAACTAAGTCACAAATTCACCGATATGAGCTCAAATACTGTAAATTGCAGTGTATAATATCATCACACAGCAACCTAACACTCAAAAGGTATGTACATCTGATATATACAAACATGTACCAATATAATGGATAACGCGTTCCGCTGGAGCAGACTATTTCATTGGTGGACAAGCGGCGTAGAAAAATGGTGGATGATGTTGCTGAGTGCTGCCTGTGTCCACCAGAGGAAGCCAGACAACCCTAGAGGGAGGCTGACGTCATCGCAGCGCACCAATGAATGTGGTTTTTTTTTCAATTTTAGACTGGTATTGGTACATGTTTGTATATTTGTGATAACCTATCACTGTCTATTTCATATGTAACTTTATCCATGATGTGGTCGCAGCTTTTGAACAGGTTCACTTTAGTTTTCACTTTCACTTTTTTTTATTCGATGCAGTGGCGTCAGAAGAGTCTGGTCCCCACTTGGGAAACGTAACAAAGGGAAAAAAGTTCATTAAAAAAACGATTTCTTCCATTCATATATTTTTTTTGTATAGTTTTTGGTCATTTTTGGGAACACCATGAAACACGAGGACCACTTGTAATAACTCTTCATTTTTAGCGTAGAAATGGATAAAAATGCGATGATGGCGTGGCTATGAATTTGGTCCTCCTGACACGCCTTGTCTCCCCATCCCTCCAGAGTGGACCTGCAGGAGGCGGAGCTATCCGAGTCCAGCCGTGAGGAGACGCCACCGACGGACAGAGCATCCTCCACTTCCACAAACTTGCAAACATCTATATGACACACACACACACACACACACACAAGTGGTGTTAAAGAAGAACGTTGGAAGAGAAGAAGAAGCGGAGAAAGTGTACGGACTGAAAGGTGACCATGTGACATGGCGAGGCATAAAGGATGATGGGAAAGTGTAACGTAGAAGGAAACAGGAGATGAAAACCATGTTTTATCTATGCAACACGACCAAAGCAGCCATGTTGCGTGCCAGCGTGCGTGTTTGTGTTTGACGTGAACGTGAACGTGAGTTTGGAGTCTTGAGCGTGTATTTGTGCCTTGCCGTATAAGCCGCCATCTTTTTAAGACGACGATGAAGCGCTGATGTAAGGTTGAAGTGAGCTTGTGTACATTTGTAAAGCCGGAATGTTTCGTGTGTGTTTGTGTAGCTCCGCGTGTCGTGTCCTCGTTAGCATTAGCGTTACAAGTGGCCTGCATGATTCCTGCTAACGGCTAGCTGACAAAGTTCATTCATTGCAAGGCTCGTTTGTTCTTTTATGTACCACTCGTTCACAGGACGTCAAAGATGTCTGTTTGCTAAATTAGCAAAACACGCGTCCGACGGCGGCCCTGTTATTCCTCTTGTACCTCCTCATCCTGGGAGAGGCATGCTAAGCTAGGCTAATATTCAATACAAATAAAGAATCATTAGCATCGATTGTTATTTGTCTTTCTTGTGTCACCTGATTGTAGAATAAACATGCTGGGCGTTATGCTACGTTATTAGTCTAGCTAGCGAGCTGCTAACAGGGTCGTTACACACAATTGCTACTTTTTGCTCGTTTTCCATACTTTCTTACCGTACGTTTTCTTCTCGTAATTTGGACTTTATTCCCATAATATTACAGCCTTTTCCCCATCCTACTTTAAAAAAATATTACATAAAATATTACAACTTTTCAAAATAAAATTGTTACTTTGACATCAGAACTTCATGTAATTAAAATTATTTTTCTTCATATTATAATGACATTATTCTTGTATAATTAGGGCTTTTCTCATTCAATGGCAACTTTTTTTTTGTCATATATTTTGCCATTGTTGTAGTAAAATTCTGCATTTTTTTTCTTTTTTTAGGCAAATATTTCTTTTGTAAAAGGATGATTTTATTGCCATAATATTTTGACTTTATTCTCATAGTATACATTTTTGCCCCCAACAAAAAATTCCAACTTTATTCTTTGTTTTGATGGTTTTTCATAACATTAGGACTTCAAAAATATTTTTAGGTTTATATTATGGGGAACAAATATTATATAAATATTAATATTTCAACTTATATATATATATTGTTAACTTTATTTCTCCTCATAATATTAAAAATATGAATTGTCCAACTTTTTTCTCACCATATTTTGACTTTATTTTTTCCATTTTATTTTTAGTCTTGTTGAATTATACTTTTAGAATGTGCTAAAGAATGTATAAAATCTCAAAATTTAAATTTGTTTGTATTTTGTTTATTGTTTGTTTTTCAAATCCATTTCTAATCGAATGACGGTAATGTGGCTAAATGCCACGTGTCTATATTTCATGTATTTATTAAAAAGTCCTGTGAGTGAAGTGACTACTTTGGTTAAGGAAACATATCAAGGCACATTTTGAGTAGTTAAAATGTGTGTTATCATTTATAGAAAAAAAAAAAGCCAAAATGGCACCAATTGGGTAGAATGTCCAGTTTGACCAGACTGGTCCCGGAGGACCAAACACATCTTGATGGCCGAAGACCTGTGGACCAACCAGTGGTCTTGGTGGTGAGATCTTCACTCCCCTGTTGAGTATCTTTAACATTTGATTTCCTCTTTATGTCTTTTTGTGGTTTCACGCTGCTCACAAAAGCATCATTAACAACAAATTCTTTTGTCCTGCCCTCAATCAGCCTCTTTCCCGCCTCCCGCCTGCCAGCCTGGCGATGAGAGCGGACACGCCGTCGTCTTCATCATCATCTCAATGACCTTGTTGTGACAGATGAAGGAACGAACGGAGATGTCTTTTCATATCACAAAGCGTCTTAATGTTCTCTTGATTGAAGGAGACGCGCATCACGTTCCCAAAGTGATCCTATTGCTTGTTTGGGGAAAAGACGACATGGCCTCTTGGCACATATTCATATCAATACCATTATGGTGTACATAAAAGTGAGGGACAGGAAGTGTTGATGGCGTCATGTGAGAGTCATGCCTCGAGATAGTGCCAAGTCGAAGCCGGTCTCCCGTTTGGGAACACTTGTCCTTCCAGGTGAACTACGTCAACAGCAGAGTCAGACCGTGTGGGTGAGTTTTTTTCCGTTTTATACCCGAGTTCCTGTTTGACGCCTTTATTTTGGAGCACCTCCGTCTTACTTTGCCCTGAGTTCTGTCTTCTTTACTCCTCGTTTATCTGTTGCTCATTATAGTTGTCTTATTGGGTTCAACTGAACTTGGGTCCTTCTCTCCTTCTCTCTGTTTTTAGTACATGTTCATCTGCTCAGCTACTAGAGCCCTCTAGACATGAAATAACACCCCTATAGTCACCTTTACCCTCATATGACCCAATAAAGTAGATAGAAGCAGAGAGACTCATGTTTGCTTTTATTATTGTATAATAATAATAATAATAATAATAATATAATATAATATAATAATAATAATAATAATAATAATAATAATAATAATAATAATAATAATAATTATTATTATTATTATGATTATTATTATTATAATAAATAATAATAATAATAATAATAATAATAATAATAATAATAATTATTATTTATTATAATAATAATAATAATAATAATAATAATAATAATAATTTCTTATTAATAATAATATTATTTGTTATATTATATTATAATATAATATAATATTAATATTTAAATTAATATATAATATTTATATTATATTATAATATATATTAATATTTATATTAATAATTATAATATTATAATATAATATTATTATTGTTGTTGTTGTTGTTGTTATGACCATGATGATTATTATGATTATGATGATTATTATTATTATTATTCATTCATTCTTTCATTTTCTTCCACTTATCCTCACAAGGGTTGCGGGGGGTGCTGGAGCCTATCCCAGCTGTCTTTGCCCGAGAGGTAAGGTACACCCTGGACTAGTGGCCAGCCAATCACAGATTATTATTATATATATTATTATATATACTATTATATATACTGTTATTAGAGCCCTCTAGACATGAAATAACACCCCTATAGTCACATTTATTCTCATATGGCTCAATAAAGTAGATAGAAGCAGAGAGAATAAGTTATTATGCCAGAAATAAGACTCATGTTTGCTTTTATTATTATTATTATTATTATTATTATTATTATTATTATTATTATTATTATTATTATTATTATTATTATTATTATTACTATTATTCCAGCACCCTGTACAGGCACTGTATTGACATTTCATGCTTATAGATGTATCCATGCTATATAGAGTAAATATAAGTCTTATATAAGTCCTATATAAGTGTTAGTAAGAAGGTGACACGGTGATCACTCATCATGAGCAAGGTGGCGCTGTGGTGCAGATAGAGGCTGTGTGTGTGTGTGGGGGGGGCAGGGGGGGGCTCGGGGGGCTGTCCTCTCATGACTGATAAGAATGATGAATGAAAAAGCTTTTAAAGACAAATCAAAGGAGGAGATTTGACTTTTTGCAATTAAAAAGATATGTTATTTTTTTGTGCGGCAAGAATGGAAATGGCTCTTAAGGTCGTAAAGGTCGAGCGCGTCCAAGCGTGGCGTCCCTGCAATTACTGCTCAGACTGCTGCCTGACTTGGGGGTGTGGGGTTGGGGGGCGGGGGGGTCTTCGCACCGCATTAACGCTCCCTGTTGAAGAGATCACATCACATCATCATCATCATCATCATCGTCGTCATGTCCTCCTAACCAGGATGAAGACAAGAAATATGACAATAAAAGACTTAGCTTGAAACATTGTTGAAACATCTTAAAGGCCTACTTTATAAAACGTATATTTCATCTTACATTATCTTATCACAGAGCAAATATTAGCTTATTTTGGAATTCTGGCTTCCTGCTGTCTACTTCCTGACTACTTCCTGTTAGCTACAAGCTGCTAATGCTTGTTAATAAGGCTAATTGTAAATATTAGCTTATTTTGGAATCCTGGCTTCCTGCTGTCTACTTCCTGACTACTTCCTGTTAGCTATAGGCTGCTAATGCTTGTTAATAAGGCTAACTGTAAATATTAACGTATTTTGGAATCCTGGCTTCCTGCTGTCTACTTCCTGACTCTTCCTGTTAGCGATAAGCTGCTAATGCTTGTTAATAAGGCTAACTGTAAATATTACCTTATTTTGGAATCCTGGCTTCCCGCTGTCTACTTCCTGACTACTTCCTGTTAGCTACAAGCTGCTAATGCTTGTTAATAAGGCTAACTGTAAATATTAGCTTATTTTGGAATCCTGACTTCCTGTTGTCAACTTCCTGAATACTTCCTCTTAGCTAAAAGCTGCTAATGCTTGTTAATAAGGCTAACTGTAAATATTAGCTTATTTTGGAATCCTGACTTCCTGTTGTCAACTTCCTGAATACTTCCTCTTAGCTATAAGCTGCTAATGCTTGTTAATAAGGCTAACTGTAAAATTAGCTTATTTTGGAATCCTGGCTTCCTGCTGTCTACTTCCTGACTACTTCCTGTTAGCTATGGGCTGCTAATGCTTGTTAATAAGGCTAACTGTCAATATTAGCTTATTTTGGAATCCTGGCTTCCTGCTGTCTACTTCCTGACTACTTCCTGTTAGCTATAAGCTGCTAATGCTTGTTAATAAGGCTAACTGTAAATATTAGCTTATTTTGGAATCCTGGCTTCCCGCTGTCTACTTCCTGACTACTTCCTGTTAGCTATTAGCTGCTAATGTTTGTTAATAAGGTTAACTGTGAATATTAGCTTATTTTGGAATCATGGCTTCCTGCTGTCTACTTCCTGACTACTTCCTGTTAGCTACAAGCTGCTAATGCTTGTTAATAAGGCTAATTGTAAATATTAGCTTGTTTTGGAATCCTGGCTTCCTGTTAGATACAAGCTGCTAATGCTTGTTAATAAGGCTAACTGTAAATATTAGCTTATTTTGGAATCCTGGCTTCCCGCTGTCTACTTCCTGACTACTTCCTGTTAACTATAAGCTGCTAATGCTTGTTAATAACGCTAACTGTAAATATTAGCTTATTTTAGAATCCTGGCTTCCCGCTGTCTACTTCCTGACTACTTCCTGTTAGCTATAAGCTGCTAATGCTTGTTAATAAGGCTAAATGTCAATATTAGCTTATTTTGGAATCCTTGCTTCCTGCTGTCTACTTCCTGAGTACTTCCTGTTAGCTATAAGCTGCTAATGCTTGTTAATAAGGCTAACTGTCAATATTAGCTTATTTTGGAATCCTGGCTTCCCGCTGTCTACTTCCTGACTACTTCCTGTTAGCTATAGGCTGCTAATGCTTGTTAATAAGGCTAACTGTAAATATTAGCTTATTTTGGAATCCTGGCTTCCTGTTAGCTATAAGCTGCTAATGCTTGTTAATCAGGCTAACTGTAAATATTAGCTTATTTTGGAATCCTGGCTTCCCGCTGTCTACTTCCTGACTACTTCCTGTTAGCTATAAGCTGCTAATGCTTGTTAATAAGGCTAACTGTAAATATTAGCTTATTTTGGAATCCTGACTTCCTGTTGTCAACTTCCTGACTACTTTTTCTTAGCTATAAGCTGCTAATGCTTGTTAATAAGGCTAACTGTAAATATTAGCTTATTTTGGAATCCTGGCTTCCTGCTGTCTACTTCCTGTTAGCTATAGGCTGCTAATGCTTGTTAATAAGGCTAACTGTAAATATTAGCTTATTTTGGAATCCTGGCTTCGTGCTGTCTACTTCCTGACTATTTCCTGTTAGCTATAAGCTGCTAATGCTTGTTAATAAGGCTAACTGTAAATATTAGCTTATTTTGGAATCCTGACTTCCTGTTGTCAACTTCCTGACTACTTTTTCTTAGCTATAAGCTGCTAATGCTTGTTAATAAGGCTAACTGTAAATATTAGCTTATTTTGGAATCCTGGCTTCCTGCTGTCTACTTCCTGTTAGCTATAGGCTGCTAATGCTTGTTAATAAGGCTAACTGTAAATATTAGCTTATTTTGGAATCCTGGCTTCGTGCTGTCTACTTCCTGACTATTTCCTGTTAGCTACAAGCAGCTAATGCTTGTTAATAAGGTTAACTGTAGTTGGCTAATGTTAGCGGTTTGCTGATTGTTTGGTATTCTTTGATGGAGTTGGCTAACGTCTGCTGATGTTACAAAACATTACAAACTTAGTTGGACTCAATGCGGTGTATTCATAACACAACAAGATGGCCGCCATTTTGTATGCTAACGGAATGTTAACTGAAAACCACAGAGGTTCCGCTGTTGATGTAATATCTCTTCTGTATTAAATGGGCCTGTAAGAAAATAATATTTGTCTTTTCAAATGAATAAGCGGTCTTCGTTAATGGGCCAATGAAGAACAGGCCGTTTGGCCACCGTACTGTAAAAAGTATTCCTGTCATATGAATGACAGTAGAAGATGTAGTGTCGGAATCAAACAGGCAGCAGGATGTCGGTCGCATTCGAATGCAGCACACCGTTTCTTTGTGTTGCCGTCAAATGAAAATGGGACGTATAGCGAGTGAGGCACGTTGGCGCCTAACGACCTCCTGGTGGCACGGCGTGAAGCCTTCGCCTGCCCTGATGAGCGCTGCCGCCGCTTCATCATGGCCGCCGCCGCCGCCGTCTCTTCTAGACAAGGAAATGGAAGTGGAGATTGAAAACAGACTCACGGGCTGATCTCACGTTATTATGTTGGAAAGAAAAGTGCTGAGGTTGTTGTCATCAGACTCTGGCGTGGTGGTGGGTGGGGGTACACCGGGAAGGGGAGGAGCCTATGTGACCTTTCAACTTACTCCACTACAGAGTCAAAATACGCCCGCGTATGTACAGTCGTGATGGGAAACTGTGGACTGCGGAGTTAGAAGTGTACCCAGAGTACCCGGAGAAAACATTCAAACTCTCCTGGCTGTGTGACCAACATGCTAACCACTCATCCACTATGCGGTCCTGTAAGTATTACTTTTAAAACAAAATTCAATTAAAAAAACTCTAGAATTTTGAAGGACTCTAACATAGACGATGCCCTGTGGCATACATGGTGGTTGTCTACCATCACAGATTTCTTGTTTGTTTGTATTTCTTGTTATTAGCTTGTGTACTTAATGAGTGTTTGTACTGTGAAGCGTAGTGTGAAGTGGGTGGTCCTTGAACACATCATGATGACAATTAAAAAAACTCTAGAATTTTGAAGGACTCTAATATAGACGATGCCCTGTGGCATACATGGTGGTTGTCTACCATCACAGATTTCTTGTTTGTTTGTATTTCTTGTTATTAGCTCGTGTACTTAATGAGTGTTTGTACTGTGAAGCGTAGTGTGAAGTGGGTGGTCCTTGAACACATCATGATGACAATTAAAAAAACTCTAGAATTTTGAAGGACTAACATAGACAATGCCCTGTGGCATACATGGTGGTTGTCTACCATCACAGATTTCTTGTTTGTTTATATTTCTTGTTATTAGCTCGTGTACTTAATGAGTGTTTGTACTGTGACGCGTAGTGTGAAGTGGGTGGTCCTTGAACACATCATGATGACAATTAAAAAAACTCTAGAATTTTGAAGGACTCTAACATAGACGATGCCCTGTGGCATACATGGTGGTTGTCTACCATCACAGATTTCTTGTTTGTTTATATTTCTTGTTATTAGCTCGTGTACTTAATGAGTGTTTGTACTGTGAAGCGTAGTGTGAAGTGGGTGGTCCTTGAACACATCATGATGACAATTTAAAAAACTCTAAAATTTTGAAGGACTCTAACATAGACGATGCCCTGTGGCATACATGGTGGTTGTCTACCATCACAGATTTCTTGTTTGTTTGTATTTCTTGTTATTAGCTTGTGTACTTAATGAGTGTTTGTACTGTGAAGCGTAGTGTGAAGTGGGTGGTCCTTGAACACATCATGATGACAATTGAAAAAACTCTAGAATTTTGAAGGACTCTAACATAGACGATGCCCTGTGGCATACATTGTGGTTGTCTACCATTACAGATTTCTTGTTTGTTTATATTTCTTGTTATTAGCTTGTGTACTTAATGAGTGTTTGTACTGTGAAGCGTAGTGTGAAGTGGGTGGTCCTTGAACACATCATGATGACAATTAAAAAAAACTCTAGAATTTTGAAGGACTCTAACATAGACGATGCCCTGTGGCATACATGGTGGTTGTCTACCATCACAGATTTCTTGTTTGTTTGTATTTCTTGTTATTAGCTCGTGTACTTAATGAGTGTTTGTACTGTGAAGCGTACTGTGAAGTGGGTGGTCCTTGAACACATCATGATGACAATTGAAAAAACTCTAGAATTTTGAAGGACTCTAACATAGACGATGCCCTGTGGCATACATTGTGGTTGTCTACCATCACAGATTTCTTGTTTGTTTATATTTCTTGTTATTAGCTTGTGTACTTAATGAGTGTTTGTACTGTGAAGCGTACTGTGAAGTGGGTGGTCCTTGAACACATCATGATGACAATTAAAAAAACTCTAGAATTTTGAAGGACTCTAACATAGACGATGCCCTGTGGCATACATGGTGGTTGTCTACCATCACAGATTTCTTGTTTGTTTGTATTTCTTGTTATTAGCTTGTGTACTTAATGAGTGTTTGTACTGTGAAGCGTAGTGTGAAGTGGGTGGTCCTTGAACACATCATGATGACTGTAATAAAGTGTGTGTGTGTGTGTGTGTGTGTGTGTGTGCTTTGAGAATGATTGAGTTTTCACAGCAGCCATCAAAAGACATTTAAAAAACAATTTGATAAAAGACGGCAAGAGGCCACGCAGCGTCCGAAGGCCCAAAAAATAAAAGGAACGATGATGGCGGCGTCAGACCGCGACGCTGGCGTCCGCCATCAATCATCCCTATGTGTGTGTGTGTGTGTGTGTGTGTGTGTGTAGGACAGAGACAAAGACATAAGTCGATGTCTATGATCAATCATTTGCATATGGAGGTGTGCAGCTAAGATACGTGTGTGTGTGTGTGTGTGTAAACTTCAGGCCTGTAATTGCTGCTAACAGTTCATTCATCACGGCTGCCGAGGCGTTTACGACTAATATTTCAGCTCCCATTACTGCGGCGGCAAGGAGGGCCCACACGCCACTCTGAACTCTGACCCCTGCCAGGCGCTGGCAGGCCGACCCCATCCATCACGGAGCGGAGAGGAAGAAAATATTACAAAGGGAACGTCATTAGTTGGAGCGGAGAGGAGAGACTTCTGATTTTATGTGTCGTTGTCTGATGAAGAGCTGCTTCTCATCATCATCACTCTAAGCTCTTTGGACGTCTTCATCGCTTCTTCATCATCATTTCTTCGCCGTGGCGTCATCATCAGCATCAGTAATCGACTCGGAGGCAAATAATGTCTGCCGGTTTCATTCCAGTTGCTTTTGGACTCGTACAAGATGTACAAGATGTCCTACGGTGCCGCAATGCAGCACAGGAAGTACACTGTCGCGGGGTTTAACTTCTCACCTTTGAGGTGATGAGTTCAAGTACTTCCCGTTGCTTCCTTTAGAAACTCTCCCGATTGGGAATCATCAGAAATAATCTGTTCCACAGTCAAACTGTATCCTACTTTGTGTTTTAGTGCCAAACAAGCTTCTTCTTCTATTATTACCATCTTCTTATTGCTGATGCTCATCCTTGTTGCATTCAAAGAAACCACGTAACTTATTAAACTCATGTTTCTGAGCATACTTAAATGCAGCAAATTGTTATAGAGTTTTTTGAGAGGGTTTCATAGTTGAAACAGGTAGCTAGCTTGTTAGCTAGCTCACACTAACTTGTTTTCTCTTGTTAAAATACACAGAAAAGGGAAATACGTATGTGTTCATTGTAAATGACATGTTTACATTTTATTATTCTTAGCTAGTCACTTACTTATTTTGAAGAACATGTCGTTTTGCCACCGGATGTTGGCGCGCTTTTATTTTGGTAGGGAACTTTTCTTGTTCCTGTCTTTGAAAAGAAAAATGGAACCGTGCTAACGTTAATTGCAATCCAACACTACAATGTTCTCACGTATTTTCTCAGGTAAGGTTGTGTGCACTGATTGTTTGTCTTAATATATTGAGAAATAAGCTAATAAGAATGTGTGTTTTCATTGAATTGTTCGTGTTTAAAGTTGTCAAAGTGTCAACCTGGGTGGTGGTTTGTTTATTTACCTTGTGTTTAAGCTAGCGCCCCTGGAAGGCACAATGAGGTATAAAACAGCTGACTAAATATCTCAGACTTTGTGTGTTAATAATATATGATGATAAATATGTTGTCAAATAAGTTGTTGAAATGTTTGTGTGAAGCAGTATACATCACAATGTCATATTTGTTGTTTATTGTGTAGTTTTCACAGTGCTCGCGGTGCTTGTGATGCAAACTGAGCCAGAAGAATAAAGGCACCTGCTTGAAACGCCACGTCTGACTTAATATCTTCATTCAAAGTGGCCGCTACATTCACCTTTCACATAAGGACTGTGGAAGGTGGGCAACATTGGAAAGGTTCTGGCGTTCCTCCGCTCCGGTATGTAGCCAAGATGGCGACCAACACTGCACGCTCACCATTGTGAGTGTTTTGACTCCAACATCCATGTACTGTACTGTACTGTACTGTACTTGTACGCAGTTCTGCACTCCAAAGACTAAAGTACAGAAGTGCGCCAATTGAGAGACGGCACAATTGATTGGATTATCTTAGTGAGAGGCAGCAGCGCGAGGTGGGCGGGCCTGGAGGTGGTGATGGTGGTCTTCATTAGGAGTCTCTGCTTAGAGCGCAGATCTAATTTAGACTTGAAGCTGCCAGCGACCACTGTGAACTTTTATTGCTATTTAATCTGCTCTATTATTAGTGAGCGCACACACAAAGGACGATTCCAGACAGTTCTGCTTGTGGAGGATGATGGTGGTGTAGTGAAATGTATTACATTTACATCAAGTCAAGCGGTTCAAGTGTAAGAGTCTCAGGTTTGATTCCCAGTATATTAGAAATGTCAATATGCAAATAAGACTCTGTGGCGAGTTCAAGAACTGAAGAAGGAAGAGGGAATGCGAGCGTCAGTGGGAGCTTTATGTAGCTAGCAAATTAGCTTTTAGCTTAGCATGTATGCTATTTTTCTGTGTTTTCTCTAATACAAATGCTGATAACTAAGAAAATGATTGAATTCATCAGACGAGATGAGCAGCCTTGGTCAGCGGTAGAAGACTCCGAGGTCGCCGAGTGCTCTCTTCACTTGCTTGGAAGTCTTCCTGGAGCTCCGCCAATGTACTCTCAATCCAAAGGCGTCTCTCCTTTGTAAGTTTCACTAGTGATGAAAAAGTCAGTCAAATATGTTATTGTCTAAATTAAGGTGACTTTATGCTTCCTTTTTACACCAGTAGATTCTGGGTGCCATAAAAAATTACATTAACCCCACCCTTTTTTTATTAGTAATTACCTTTAACTAACTTTTTAGGTGCCCTGGCAGTCAAGGGACCTTGGAAATGTCTAGATTTTCCCCTTTAAAAGCACCCCGACCAATAACGTTCATAAATACTCAATAGAAGAATGTATCATTAATCCATGTGGTTGGTAATGGTATCGCTATTTCAGTCCTGGATGATGGGAATAGGAATCAGCAGCATAAGACCCTGATCTGAGCATCCCTATTTATATGTTATGTTACCCACATGTTTGTTTTTATGTTTTCCTTTTATTTTTTTTTTCGCTGAACCTAGCCTCCAAAAGAGCTAGAAAGTGGGACTTGGCAGCTGATCCTTCATAGAAGAACTATAAGGACCACAGGCCATGTATTATTTATGTTTGGGCCTGTTTGTGAAGGTTTTTTGTTTGAATTAAGGCAATACATGCATGGCTATATTACCGCAGATGAACTGTTGCTGCCTGTTGCCATAACTTGAGAATAAAACAACTGCAGAACTCAAAGCGATGTTAGAAAAGAGAATGGGAAGAAATCAAATTCAAGAAATTTAAGGCCCCTAGACTAAAAAAGTGTGACGGGAGAGAGACAGGACTGGATTTTTGTATTTTTGTTTACTCTGGCATGGGATTGGGATGGGACAAGATTGTAACTACGTAGCCACTACTCTAGGGCTAGGTTCACACGCCATTTTCATTAAAAAAATGGCAGATGTGACGTGATGTGACGCTGTCACAAGGAGTTAGGAGAATATGAAACAGGTATAGAATAGGCTTGAGCAGAAAAAAAACGATAAATACAAACTAGTTGGGCGAGATGCACCAGAAAAGAATACACATGTCACTCAGGCAGCATGCGGACAAAGCAGTACGATGCCACGTCGTCCTCCTGTAGCCAGGCAGCATGGCAAAGTGGCTAGAGGGGCACCTCCTGGCACCGCCCTCTCAGGGAGTCACATGATCAAAAAAAGGAAAGGTCACCAAGGTGGACAAAACAGAGGCGACACAACAGAACGTAACACTTTCATCCGCACCGAAACAATATTCTTTGGAAAACTGCTTCCAGACTTGCGTCCCAGGGTCCCAGGGTCCCAGCTTTTAGTGGACCCCCACCAGGGGGCCACTGAGAGACCGGGTGCCCCCAGAGATAATACATGTACTGCACAGAAACGACAACAATGGGCATTTATGATGCAATTATGAAACAACGACGTAGTAAACCCCCTCCGGGGGCCCCCCTGTGTACAAAAAAAAAACATCCCGTCCCGTAGCCAGTAGGCATCACGTGACTTTGTAGATATTTGTTTATGGTGAATGAAGCTTTTTTTTCATGATCAACTCAGCGGTTCTCTTCCAGGCTGCACAGAAAACGTGAACAAACAACGTCATCGCTCTCTCTCTCAGCACACGCAAACACTCACGGAGGCTCTCCGACATTCCTCCACACTCTGCACACGCACACGCACACACGCACCCACGCGCGCACACACTTGACGAGCATCTCATCAGCATCACTTCGGCACACACTCCACCGAGGATGGCCGGACACAGGACGCGTCTCTCGGACAGAAAAGCGGAGAAGGTGTCCTGGACGAGGTCCTCTTAGATCCGAGAAGACACCGGCACCATGATCCGGACCAGTGTGCGGAACATCGGAACCTAAAGGAAGAAGTGATAAAAGGAGCGATATTTGTGACACATTCACTCCACTTAGTCCTTTTCTTCATCGCTTTTTTTCTTTCTTTTCGGACCGGGACCATGGTCCGGACTCGCTCCAGAGTTCCAACAGAAGGTTAAAGAAGACGAAAAGAAGGTTTTCGAGTACCTGCTGTGATTCCTACACCCGTCCACGAAGAACCGGGGTGCATCTCAGCGGGACCATGATCAGGATCTTCCCGGACTTTAGCGTACAGGTGACGGCCGCCGGAGGAGGCGGGGGCGGTGGTGGAGGAGGAGGAGGAGGCGGTGGAGGGATGGTGTCCGGAGCCCCGGTGGGTCGGATGCCGGTCCCGGGAGCGACCAACGGAACCCCGCAGAGCCTGCAGGGACTTCCGGGCTACCAGCAAAGGTAAGAGACCTGTAGCTGTAGACCTGTAGAGAGGAGGAAGAAACACATTTAGCCAAAGTTGATGTCTTAAACTAACAATGACTTTTTAAAATAACATTATTATTTTATTCATTGGAATCATGTAGTAATGTCACTAAACAGCATTGCGGTGATGATGATCAAAATGTCCTAAAATGAGTCCAGATCATTTGGCGTCATGGCGTATAGACCAGGGGTGTCAAACATGTCATGGAGGGCCGAGAAGCTACAGGTTTTCTTTCCAGCCGGTCCCTAAAGCAGGTGATTTTAATGATGAACCTTTGGTTTGAGGAACCTGATGGAGAAACTGCAGTTTCATTCGGCCCTCTGTCGACACTTGCGGCGTGGACAGATAAAGTTTTATATCTCATGACGGCACTGAAATAATCAAGTGGGGCAAAACTGAGATCCCAGTCGATCTGGATCAGCGTGTACGGGTGTTCAGGTCACTTTGTGGAAATTTAGAGCCGATTTCCAGAAGGACGCCGACATCCGACATCATTCCTGCATCCATCCTTCCCTCCTTCCTTTCACTCTTCCACTCAGTCTAAATGATTGCTTCCCCGTCCGCTCAGTGGGGTTGTTTTTTCTAATCATCACAAGCTGTGGGGTGGCACACACACACAGTCAGGTATTACCTGAACAGCAATGAAGTCTCAGAGCTTTGGGGGACATAAATCACAGCGAGGCCCCGCCATGAGTCCTCCATTCTTATTTAAATATGGCCGCACTGAGACCGCCAGGCGGGAGGATTTGTCCCGGGATCATTTCCTGTGACATAAAACCTGCTGGAATTTAACTATGTCGTCATCTGGCGGCTTACGACCTGTCAGAACCTCCCCCGAGGGCTCTCAGAGGGCCCCCGACCTGGGTTTTGACAGCCAGCTTCAACGTTTTGATGACTCGGCCGCCCGCTCCCATGTGACCCCCCCTCCCCAACAAACAACCGGGAGCTAACGTGTGTCCATGCCACCGCTGGACCGCTCTGAACCAGAATAACGCCCCCCCCCATCCTTAAAGTCACGGCGACGGAGAAACGGCATCACAGGGTCAGAGCTGTGACCTTTACCGGGTGGGTCATGTGACCAGGTTTGTTTTATTTTGTGTGTTTAAAGAGTGCCGAGCGCCTCCACAGCCTTTATTTTCCCGCCACAGCCCCGCCCGCTCCCTTGGTGTTTGTGAATACCCAGCATGCCTTTGACCTTGACAGGTCATTGGCGTGCAGGGAGGATCCTCAGGGTTCATCACGCCGCCACGCGACCACATTACTATGAATTATGATTTAAAAAAAACTCTTAACGATCAGACCGCATCTGATATTATTAGGATGAATGTCTTATTTGACCTTTTATTTACATTTGCGTCGTCTTTCAATGTGCAACAAATAATATGTCATAAAAGTTTGACATTCGTGCGCGTGTGCGTGCGCGTAGAACTATGTTTACAATGCACTCGTCCAAATCTGCCCCCCCACCCCCTCCCCCGCACTTGCTCGACAGGCTGAAATTGGATGCAACCTGTAAGACGCGACCGGGGGGAGAATTAAATAAAAAGCACACACACACACACACTCGCTGGCGGATGCGCGCACACGCACGGAGATCGGCGTGTTTTTGCGCCAGGCTGGAGAGAAAAGACGCGGGATGTGCCAGCCGCCGGAGGAGGGGGGACAAATTGCTCCTCGTCTGGCCGCCCAAAGACGCTCCGGCGCCGGCGTGTAGTGTCGGAGGCTCCGCGGCGCTACTGGCGTGAATGTCAGTCGTTGAGCTACGTCTTGACATCGGCGTGATTTGACGGGGGGTGCGGGGGCGATACAGGGAGACGCGGCGACACCACGCAGGGGAGACGTGAGAGGCTCCGTGGCCGGGGTCCCCCTCATCGTGTCCGGCATGCCGCCACTGCTGCAGCTCGTTGCGGGCTGCTGAGAGGAAGAGGCTCGCACACGCACGCACGCTCGCACGCACGCACGGACATGGCTTTGTCTTAACGACATGACGCATTGCTGTCACCGCCACGGCGCGGGAAGGGACACGAAGTGAGGAATCGAACAACTGCAGGGGAAGATGGCGCCCACCAAGCCCAGCATCCAGCAGGAGCACGCGCGCAGAGAACGGTAACGCGCGGCGCGAGTCATGACCACCGCGCCTTTTGATCGGGAGACGCGTGCGTGTGGCAGTGTTTTGACTGGTGTGTGTGTGTGTGTGCGCGCGTGTGCGTTTGCACCTTGACGTGCACGCGTGCACGTGTAGTCTGAGATGAGCAACAGTGGTGTGTGTGTGTGTGTGTGTGTGTGTGTAAGAAGTTTTTAGTACAGAGGCATGCACGTGAATGCGCCTGAGCAGAGGTCACGTGACTTCGCTGTGATTGTTTATCTTCTATATAGTATCTATCTCATTTATTTGATGCATATTATTTATTGTATATAGGCTACAATATTCATTACTCATCTATATATATATATATACTATTTATTTTGCATTATACATATATATTATTTTTCTTATTATTTTATATAGGTGCATATATAATAAATCATCTCTATCAATCAAATCATATATACTGTATGATAAATAATGTGTACAAGGATCAATGTATGTAACATCAATATAGCTCATAAGAAAGATCATACACTGTATAAATCAGGTATATAAGACAGATATGTATAACAAATGATGTATATAAGAAAAATACGACTTATCTTATGTACACTTGATCTCTTGATCTGATTTACATCTGATCTGATGTACATTGTTTCTCTTGTACATTATGTTATATGCATGTTTTTTTCTTATATACATAATTTATCCTATATACATTATTTCTTGTATACATTATTTATCTTATATACATGGTTCATCCGATATACTACGTACATGATGTATTTTTTCTATAATTGACTTTTTGGACATGATTTATGCACTATTGTTCTTATATACATATCTTAGATACGTTAGTCACCTGTTGACTGTTAGCTTAATTGTAGCGACAGGGTGAGGCTTATCAATGAGACGTACGCCAGCTTGCTGGGGCTGTTTTTTAAAACGATAGTCATGGTTCTTACTTGTGGCTTTTGAGTGCGTGTCCACCTGATGGTGTAAATTGTCCTTGGTCCTGTCATGAGTCTGTCCTACGTGTTCCAGAATGCAGAGTTTGTGGCCTCTTTCCCACCGCTGGTGTCCCTTAAGCAATAATCCGGTCAGTACACTTCAATACGAATACTGCGTACCACTCAGTACCTGAGTGTGGGGATTTTGACAGTGTATTACCGTCCCGAATCCTTTAATCTTTACACTAGTGCTGTCGAGCGATTATAGAAATGAGGGATTAATTAATTATGACCGATGATCTAATTAATCTCTCTTTTAATCTAATTTAAACATAACTGCGGAAAGTTCTCACCTTGAGTGATTTTCATTGAAAAGATGACATTATTGTGGCAAATGTAAATATTGATACACTGTATGAGAAAAGCGTGCCTCATGAACAGACATGAAGATGTAGTGGGAACCATTTCCATTCAGCTCTGTTTGAGATTAGGCCCAAGGGCTGCCTGTGACTTTTAGTTTTGAACACCAGGGGGGATTATTGCTGCAAGCAGGAGAATCCCAATGCATAAAACACCTTTTATAAACAGTAAAGTTAGAGACTGTGATATTTATTTGTAATTTCATTTGCCTCTTCATTGAAAAACTGAAAAAAGAGTCATGTCGGAGACTGGAGAAGAAGGAGGAAGTGACGTTACTTCGAGAACCTGGCCCAATTTCAGAGAAAAAGTAGCTTTGGGACCAAAAATCAGTGAATTTGCTTTGTGAATGCTGAATTGTGAATGTGTGGGAATCCACTGGATATCCTACGACAGTATCAGGTTTAATCATGATATCATTTGTTGTGCAGCCCTAGTTAGGCGTTAGCAGGATATCACAATAGTATTTCAAATGATTTGGCACAGAAGCCGTTAATAATTTCTGGTGCATTTGATGACCCATACGAGAAACGGGTGACGCGTGTAGCAGCACGTTGTGTATTGTGCATGCGCGGCGGTGAAGGAGTTAAACCTGAAGCAGGTGATGGAGTTAGTCAGGTGCATGCGGCGTTGTGACACGCAGACGTTTTTATTTTTCCGCGGTGTAACCTCGACACCGACATCTGTCGTTACCGCGGCGCCGTGGATCATTTTGTTCCGGCTGGCTGAGGACGCCTCCCTCGCCGGGCCCGCCGCTTTTATGGCCTCCACTTTAACAAGGCGACACCTGCTCCGCTGCAGATGACGCTTGCCGCTGAGGAGCGCCGGGCCCGCAAAGATGGCGGCCGTCCAGGGGAATTCTGGGATGTTCGCTAGGTGTGCACATTGCCTGTGATGACGAACAACAAGCTACAATAATCACAGAAGGGAGTTTCTGCAAATATTTCATGGTATGTTTTTATGGGAAAACACTAAAGAAACAATATTTGTACAACGTAAAGTAGTCAATGTACAGCTGGGATAACAGTAAATTTGTCATGTGACGTGTTAGTGTTACATTGTGTGAATGGGGAACATCTGAGTTGAGTTAAATTTGGTGTTACCTTTTGATCACTGGGCGTTTAACTAGCCACTTCATGACAAAGATGTCCTCCTGAAGACTGAAGACGACAGACGATGGACATGGATTAGTGGAACCATGTCCTGTGGTCGTTATGTATGGTGGAGGGAGTGTCCTATATAATAATAATATATATAATAATAATGGATTCGGTTTTAGATAGCGATTTTCAAGGTACTCACGGTGATGTGAAGCCATTATTCATTGATATCTCAGTCACACACTGGTGCTGATAATGTATATCTGTAGTCACAGCTGCCCTGGGGTTGTCTGATTTGCACCAATTTTCACCTCCGACCACCACCAGACATTTATAAACCAGAGTGGGTGAAGTGCCTTGCCCAGGGACACAACAACTGTAACTGGGTGGAGTGAGGATCAAATCGCCAACCTCCCAGTTTGTGGACAATCTGCTCTACCTCCTTAGACGGGAGAGTGATGTTTGAACTGCTAAGTTGCGAAAGTATGGGGCTGCATGAGTGCTGCCGGCACTGGGGAAACTGATCCTAGGCCAGTATTCTAACATGATAAAGACCGCAGAGACGACCACTTGCACAAGTTGAGGGTAAAGGTGATGGACCTAAACCTTACTGAGCATCTGCAGATACCGTGTACTGTATCTGATAGTAATGGACTACACTGTGAAAAGTCACACACTCAGGAACTAAGTACACAGTGTACACAGTATTCTGTACATACTGAAGTGTTAGCTTAGATGGGTGATGTTGCCTCAGTGCAGGACAAAAAAACAAGGATGAAGATCAGTTCAAGGTTCCGACTGTGACACGAGTCAGAGAAAAGGTCAAAATGCAGCACCGGATTAACAGCCGTTAGCATATGCGTGATGTTGGAGATGTTAGAGAGCACAGAGTGGACAGGGAAGCTCTACACTGGAGCTCACTGGCTCAGCTTGACTTCATGTTCATATCGTTTCAAAGCATGAAGATGAGTGGTTAGGGTGCAGGCCACACAGCTAGGAAACCCGGGTTCAATTCCCCGCTCGGGCATCTCTGTGTGGAGATTGCATGTTCATGCTAGGTTAATTGGCCACTCCAAATTGTCCAGAGGCGGGGTCCACCCTGGACTGGTGGCCAGCCAATCACAGGGCACATATAGACAAACAACCATTCAAACTCACATTCATACCTATGGACAATTTGGAGTGGCTAATTAACCTAGCATGTTTTTGGAATGTGGGAGGAAACCGGAGTACCCGGAGAAAACCCACACGGGGAGAACAAACTCTGCACAGAGATGCTGGAGGGTGGAATCGAATTTCAGTCTCCTAGCTGTGTGGCCTGCGCACTAACCACTTGTCCGCCGTGCAGCCCAGCAGCAATAACAAAATACATAAAAGCTAGTAATTTTTAAAATTACAATGTATGCTTATTTGGCATAATGAGGGTGTTTATAATGTATATTGTTATTGTATCAGAATGACTAAATATATGACATAAATTTAGGCTGATAATTCATTAACAATATGTACCAATATATGTGTTGTTATTGTTGCAGTAAATTAGGTTAAATCACATAAATGTCATTTTTGTCTCATTTACATATCTGGCTATGGCGCTTGGACATGACATTTTTATGGACGCTGTCGGAAAAAGTGAAGAAAAAAAACATGAAAAGCAAGACTAATATGTTTAGAAATACAAAAGAACTTCAAATGTTTATCGTTTTAAAATGTCCGCTTTTAACAAAAAGCCATATGTGTTGGATCCTGAATACGATCCAGAAGTAGAGACTGTACAGTCAATTGGAAGACTTAGCAAAAACCCTTTGGAGAGCTACTGGAAAAGTGGTTACTGGTAACTTCTGGTTTGGGGACCACTGACTTACCGTGTATGAACTGACCGTGGTATCGTACTGTACGTCCATCCTTAGTAGAAATATAGTCATTACACGTTTTGTGCGGGGCTACCGTGTTTAAAACAAACTTGAGTAGACCCACTGACCTTGGTGGAAAAAGTCTATTAGCAACTCCAGACATCGCTGAGGTAACACTCACCCCACTTCCTGTATGCGCACTATATAGTGCTACACAGACAACTGCAGTTAGGACACTTAGAAATTGTTATGCTCGCCTGGTTCCGTTCCACACGGAGAAACATTTCCTGGCAGCCATTGCTATAACACAGAGCAAAGCAGAGATGGGGTAGGGCATGCCCATATGAGGAAGTCCAGATTGCGGTGGTTGAACATGAGAACACAACATTTATATTCATTCAGAAAAAAGTGGACCAAGCATAATGGGTCCCCTTTAAGGCCATCACCTGGAAGAGTCACAGCTAAAATTGGCTGTCAGAAGAAGAAAAGTGTAGGTTGTGTGTAGCGGACCATGTGTGTGTAGCGGACCGTGTGTGTTGTCCAGGGAACTATTTAGTGTTTGTGTGTTTGTTTTGCTCCTAGTCCACTAAAGCTTTTCCTGGCAGCAGCAGCAACAGTGGTTCAGATCTTGGCAGATTTCATCATCTTATCTTCAAACCGCTTGCAGGTGTGTGTGTGTGTGGGGGGGGGGGCTAAAAGCATTGGAGTTGAGCGTGCACGTGTGTGAAGTGCACTTAAAAAAAAAATCTGTGTCTAAAACGCTGACGAGTACATTTAAAATTCTTGACTAATCATTAAAAGGAGGAGCGATTGTAATGGTGAAATGTCATGTATTTGTACACCCCACATATGCAGTATTACTGTAGAGGAGCGATCGCAATCACAGTTGTTAGCCCAATTCCCTGCAATGCACAGAGACACATACTGGGTATGTGAACAACCCAAATACATATATTACTGAAGGAGGAGCGATTGTAATGGTGAAATGTCATGTATTTGTACACCTCACATATGCAGTATTACTGTAGTAGAGGAGCGATTGCAATCACAGTTGTTAGCCCAATTCCCTGCAATGCACAGAGACACATATTGGGTATGTGAACAACCCAAATACAGCCCAAATATTACTGAAGGAGGAGCGATTGCAATCAGTGCATGTGTTTACATATTTGTATCCATTTGGTCAGCCAACACACACACACACACACACACACACACACAGCCCAAGTATATTATCGTAGATGAGCAATCGCAATCAGAGCTCCACCGCCAGTTCCATCAATCGGCGTGTTTATGTCAATGCCAAGGAGAAACACCGATATATTTTTTATGGATAGTTGTGGTAGAAACATCAAAGAGCGTCCGACGATCCCACGTCAGCGGCGTCCCTGAATGCCTCACGCAGACTCCCGGCGGCGTGATGGCGTCTGCATGTTGATGGATAGTTTGTCTGGCCGTCGTGTGAGAAATGAAGGCAAACGCTGCCCACCAGGATGCGAATCAATCCTCCGAGTGACGCTTTGTCTCAGCCAGAAAGTGTACACATTTGTCTGTAATTCATCTTTTAATTTCTGCCGTCGTTCATCCGTCATCCTCGCCCTCCAACGCTACGCTCACCGACGGCCTCCAATCCGACGCGCCATCTGCTGCTCGCCTCCCCCCTTCTCCACCCCCCTCCAGGCAGTTTTGGCTGAGCTGCTGCAGCGTGCGGATCCATTTCTGGAGGCATTTGAGCCCCGATAGGCATCTGGAGAAGACCAAATTAATTTCCAGGTAGAGAGCGAGGAAGCGAGTGGGGGTGGAGGAGGAGGAGAGGCTTCATAGCCAAGATTCCGCTATCAGCAAGATGATGGCGTTGACGACTGAAAGAGGCTGTGACATCAAGTGTTGGACAAACACCGTTTAGTAGCGGTTGCAGCAATTTAGGGGCTGCATCCATCTGAGGATTTTGTACCCTCGACATACGGAGGAGACGCCTTCAGAGGCGCATCCGAAATCAGTCAAGCCTTCTGGAGAGTTCTGGCTTACGGGGCAATGTTCGCATCTTTATCGTTACATGTCAGCTTTGCACGCATTTAAATCATTTTTAAGTTACACCCTGGACTGGTGGCCAGCCAATCACAGGGCACATATAGACAAACAACCATTCACACTCACATTCATACCTATGGACAATTTGGAGTGGCTAATTAACCTAGCATGTTTTCGGAATGTGGGAGGAAACCGGAGTACCCGCAGAAAACCCACGCATGCACGGGGAGAACATGCAAACTCTACACAGAGATGGCCGAGGGTGGGATTGAAAGATTCCAGAGTTAAGATTCATAATTCCACATTCACGCCCCCGCAAATTTGCAGATTTGTGATCACTAGAAATGTTTTTGTTTGTGGGAAAATGGAAGAAAAGCTCAGTTTTTGTGCTAGCCTGATGACCAGGCTAAAGGTTAGACCACATTAGTAAACGGAGGTGGAGACAGTCACAATGTTTACATGCAGTCAGTATTCCGGTTCAGGTCAATTTCGGAATAACGCTAATGTGTGGTAATGTGTGGTCTTTGTAAACAATCAGCGATGCATGCACGGACAACGTCATGACGCAATGCACGTCATTTACATTTCTTCTTCCTGTATCCAAAACAACAAAAAGCAACACCAACAAGGCGTATGATGAACAACCCGGGTACCTGCTAGTAGTTGCCTTTCTTTGTGCTATGGTTTCCTCCTCGCTCCAAAAATGTGCAGTTTTACGTTCCGCCATGTTTTCAAATTCAATACTTCCTGTCAAAGACCCAAGATTCCGTTCAAATTAAACATACGCAGAACACAATCAATATTCCCTTTGACGGGGATATCCCGATATACACTACCGCTCAAAAGTTTGGGATCACTTGGAATTTTTTTTGTCCAATCTGAGATATGGATTTTTCTTGGCAGTCTTGCCATGAAGTCCAGCATCCTGAAGTGGGCGCTTCACTGTTGATACTGACACTGGTGATTGACGGCTACTATTTAGTGCAGCTGCCAGGTGATGACCTGTGAGGCGTTTTTGTCTTAAACTACACACTCTCAGATATTTGTCTTCTTGTGTAGCGTTTTTGTGTCCTTGTTAGACCCAGTTTGTGCTGCTCTCTGAAGGGAGTAGTTAACAGCATGGTAAGAGATTTTAGTTTTAGTTTCGATTTTTAGATGGCTTTTCTAATCATCTATTAGCCTTATAAAATGATGAAGTTGGATTAGCAGCCATACCAGGAGATTGATGCAGAGGACTGACAGTTGTTGATAGTAGGCCTCTATGCAAAAATCTACATCCATCTTTGGAAATCATCTGATTCATTTTAATTGTTTGTGAAATGGATACAAATGTTTGTGAAATGCATGAAAATGTGTTTTTCTTTGGAAAACAAAGAAATTTGCAAGCGATCCCAAACTTTTGATCGGTAGTGTACATGACCCAATATTCAGGTTAGAAAAGGAGAAACCTAGGGTGAATAAAACTTGCAGTGTTTGGTCCCTCCATGGGAGATTTTGACACTCCTGTTTTAGACCGCGACTGATTCCATCTGTGCTATCCATTATCATTCATGAAAGCTGAGTATCTATATACAGTAAACCTCGGATATATCGGACTCGGATATATCGGAAATTCGCTCACAACGGACAGATAAAAAAGAAGCGATTTTTCTGTAATGCATTTCCAATAAAAATTCATTGCATATATCGGATTTTTTATAACGGATTTCGCCTATTTCGGACAAAATCTCCAGTCCCGTTCCAATGCATTTCCATGAAATTTCCCTCGCATATATCGGATGGCCGCATCGTGGCGCGCCGATTCGCCGAATCGTGACAGGCCGCTATACGACGTCATTTGCAGCGTTGCCTGCGCGTCCAGGTACATTGGAAACATAGTCAAGGAAGTGCCTTTTTATAACGGATAAAATCCCATTTACTCATATACCGGATATAAATCCGATATATGCATAAAACTGACATTTTCCGGTATACGCATATAACGGATTTCGTTTATATCGGACAAAACCAGTGGGAACAATTGAATCCGATATATCCGAGGTTTACTGTATTTCATACTGTAAAATATGTTTAAAAAGTGTGTTTAGGGCTTAAACCTTGTGCGCTCATTGGCTTCTATTGTTGTGAATGAACACTGGCAATTAAAGAGAGAAGGAGTGGAGAAGAGCGAGTCGTATCGTACAATGGCATAATTCAGACTTCCGTGTCCAAAATCGAGTTTTAATGGCTGTCAATTCTGGAACGCTGGAAGGTAACCCCTGCAAATGGTTCTACTACCGCATGACATTCTCTATCAAGCAACGTCCGATGTTGGACTCCGCCAGTCTGTGATGACTTGGTGTCAAAGATTCAAGCGCCCCCCGCCTCCTGTTGACTTTCATTCGGTGACGGAAATTCCTGTCAGCTCAAGTGGGAATTGGACAGTCTGAGACAGAAAGAGGCAGAGGAGTGAATCAAACGCACCCGCCGGCTGGATGAGTCTCTCTCCGAGCCTGGAGGAGTGTTTGTTTTGTGTCACTGGAGGAGATTGACGTGCGGAGTGTCCACATCGCACACGTTGTCTTTTATTTTGACATTTCATCTCCCTCCATTTGTCAAAGCGTGTGGAGATAGGGTTAGCGTGGCGCTTGTGTTGCTAAATGAATAAAAGGTAGACCGCGGTGAAAAGACACATTCAGTCAGAGGCTCCGCCCCCTTACGGCAGAGGTTGGTAGGAGGTTTTCATGGCAGGAAGTTGAGTGTTAAAGCGATGATGCCTGCTTTCTTGGTGTTGTGAAGCTCAACACGTAGAAGAAAACCAAAATCACTTTGTTGTTGTTGTTGTTGTTGTTGTTGCGATTAGAGCAGATTGTTTTTGTGCAGACGAGCACGTAAAGACTGTCATCAGAGAAGGAAGGTAGAGACCATACCGACTCTTCTTTGGCAGCATAATACATACCAAGCTTCTTTGGTCGTAACCGTGGCAACAGTTTGTCACCAGACAACAATACCTATACATTCCCTGCATGGACTCACGTAAAAACGTCCACATCTTTGCCTCCTTGTCATGTCCCGTCTGTCTCTTCTCATTTCCTCCATGCCCGTTCTTCCTTGTCTCCTTCTCCTGTGTCCTTAGCTCCTCTTCCTTGCCCAGCCTCCTGGTGTCTCCTCCTGGTAGACAAAGTGTGTAATCAGCTCAGAGCTGCTGACGGTGCAACCTCGCGCCTCACTGCTAATGTCTACCTGTCCTTGAACGCACACTTCAATTATGCCACGCCTTAAAAACACACACACTCACAATACAGGATATACTACGTACTGCATATGTACTCACTATTTTACTTTTCATATTTCTGTTGAGCTTTTTTTATGACATTCTATGATATTCTATTTAGGGCTCTGTGATTGACAGGCGATGAGTTCATGACGGTGGACCCGGCCTCTTGATCATGAAGGCAGACATTTTTTATTCTTCTGTGGGCTGCACGGTGGTCGAGTGGTTAGCGTGCAGACCACACAGCTAGGAGATCCGGGTTCAATACCACCCTCGGCCATCTCTGTGTGGAGTTTGCATGTTCTCCCCGTGCATGCGTGGGTTTTCTCCGGGTACTCCGGTTTCCTCCCACATTCCGAAAACATGCTAGGTTAATTAGCCACTCCAAATTGTCCATAGGTAGGAATGTGAGTGTGAATGGTTGTTTGTCTATATGTGCCCTGGGATTGGCTGGCCATCAGTCCAGGGTGTACCCCGCCTCTCGCCCGATGAAGACAGCTGGGATAGGCTCCAGCACCCTCCTGTAATCCTGGTGAGGATAAGGGGTAGAAAATGAATGAATGATTGTCATATTAGCAACAATATTGTGAAGATGCTGATCAACATCGATCCATCCGTTAGGGTAGAGTTACAGCTGAGGAGCTGGAGCCTATCCCACTGACCTTTGACCGGTTCCCAGCCAATCACAGGACACATATAAACATAAAAGGAAGCCGCTAGTCGACCATGATTGGTACTGAATGTAAACAAAAATGTTCCTAATGCTTTCGGATGCAAAGACCGTGCGCACGGGAGCGTCGGCCATGTTTGCCGTTGTTGGGTCCAGTCGGGTGGATGCTGGGTGTCAGTGACGTCAAATACAGTAAAGCTTCTCATACGCGATGATAAACAAACTGCTGAGGAGGATAATGAGATGATAAACCCGGGTGTGTGTGGAGTGTGGAGCAGGTGCTCCCACGTTTGATTGTGCAGCTGCTCGCATTGTTGCATTCATCCCAGGAGGAATCATTTGGAAATTCCATTTTGTCCACTTTGTCCGTCCACTTTCCGGTACAGGTGTTCACTACTGTCGTGTGTGTGTGTGTGTGTGTGTGTGTGTGCGGATGCAGCGTCATCACGGCATGATGCAGGCTCTCATTACCTCTCATCGCCTCTTTGACCCCGTGTGGTCACCTGAGCGATGAAGAGGCGAGTGTAAAATGGTTATTGATTATTCCGGCGAAGGCGCAGAGCGAGGAAGAGGAGGGTTTGCTCACCCCGGAGGAATGCTGACACTTTAGAGAGCACACACACACACACACACACACACACACACACACACACACACACACACACACAAACTAAACAAAGCATAGAGGATGATCAGCTCTCATTCTCTGCTCATCTCAATGCCACGGCAAGTAGCCCCCCCACTGGTGATGTCATATGGATTAGGAGTACTTGGGAGACATCTAACCTACCCCATCAGTTTGGTATGAAATTCATTTATTTATCAGTTATTATTACTCTATTTATCAGTGCTTGTGTCAAACTTGACCAAGATGAGGCAATGCAAAATACACATTTTCATTTTCTATGCCTCTTATCCTCACCAGGGTCATGGGTATGCTGGAGCCTATCCCAGCTGACTTTGTGTGAGAGTCGGGATACACCCTGGACTGGTGGCCAGCCAATCACAGGGCACATATAGACAAACAACCATTCACACTCACATTCATACCTATGGACAATTTGGAGTGGCTAATTAACCTAGCATGTTTTTGGAATGTGGGAGGAAACCGGAGTACCCGGAAGCAGAGAATCGAACCCAGGTCTTCCCGATGTGGTCAACATGCTAACCCAGGGGTGGGCAAACTTTTTGACTAGCGGGCCGCATTGATATAACAATCAATGTATCTGTAAAATTGTCATGCAATCTGCTATTATTATTTATTATTTTATATTTAAATATTTTAAAAATAATAAAATATTATAATAATTAAAATAAAATTAAAATAATAATTATTATATTATTATTATGTAAAATATGCAAATATAACAATATTATTATATATAATTAATATAATAATTAGCATTAATATAATAAATATAATAATCATAATAGTTATAATAATAATATAATAATTATTATTTACATTTTTATTATTATTATGTGCTTGTGTCTCTTTTTTCAGGAGCACTTTGTAAACAACAGACCATGTCAAACAACGAAATTGATACAACCATCAAAAGGTTGGCTCAGGCCATGATGCCAGGTTGTATGTTGACTTTAAATTAAATACTTTGGAAAGATTGGGCGGGCCGTATTCAAACACTTGGCGGGCCGGATGTGGCCCCCGGGCCGTAGTTTGCCCACCCCTGTGCTAACCACACGTATGTATGTACATCTAAATGAATCTCAACCTTTGCAGACCAAGTGAGACTTTGGTACGTCTCTCTGATTACCGTGTTGCATTCAGGTTCCTCCAGGTTGAATCACACACACACACACACACAAACATGCGTCTGTGTGACATTATTGCAGACATCTGGCTGCTTCTCTGCTCTCACACTCCGAATCCCCATAAAGTTGGAATTTATTCAAGTTGCGCAGTGCTGACATTTGAACTCTGCTGGCTCCAAATTACGAAGGCGACACTTGTGGCATTTAACGCAAAGACACACACACACACACACACACATACACACATACACACATACTGGGATACAACAACAACAACACCTCAGCTTAACAAAGGTTAAGTGTTGCTTGTGTTTTCCTTCCAATTTAGGCAACATAGGACAGTGTTCCCACAGGACTGCAATTTAGTTTTGGTGGAGGATTCGGGGTGTGGGGGGGGGTGGTTAGGGGGTACATGGTATTGTTGCCTAATTTGCATAATTGAGCATGACGTATGTGCATGTCATTTTTATGGATGCTGTGGGCCAAAAACATGAAAAGCAAAACAAATATATTTAGCAGTACAAATGTTGCTTATATTGTGTTATTGTTTTACGTTACAAGCAAGACGGAGTTGCCTGTGTGTGCTTTTAGATTGGGGGGGGGCACTGTAGCACCTTTGAGAAGAGTGATACAGTAAACCTCGGATATATCGGACTCGGATATATCGGAAATTCGCTCACAACGGACAGATAAAAAAGAAGCGATTTTTCTGTAATGCATTTCCAATAAAAATTCATTGCATATATCGGATTTTTTATAACGGATTTCGCCTATTTCGGACAAAATCTCCAGTCCCGTTCCAATGCATTTCCATGAAATTTCCCTGGCATATATCGGATGGCCGCATCGTGGCGCTCCGATTCGCCGAATGGTGACAGGCCGCTATACGACGTCATTTGCAGCGTTTGCAGCGTTGCCAGGTACATTGGAAACATAGTCAAGGAAGTGCCGATTTACGCATATACCGGATATAAATCCGATATATGTGTAAAATGGACATTTTCCGGTATACGCATATAACGGATTTCGCTTATATCGGACAAAACCAGTGGGAACAATTGAATCCGATATATCCGAGGTTTACTGTACATGCTTTTCTGTTAACGTCCAATAAAAAGGGTTGTAAATATAGAGACATATTTGCTACGCTTAACTTTCATTTTGGCGGGCCCAAGTATATATATTTATATTTATATTTATATATGTGTATGGAATGTATGTAAGAAACACTGATTGCACTCTTGTTGTCATGGTTACAAGGCAAACTGACTAACGGGAAGCAACCTGCTGGAGAAAAGAGACGGGAGGCAAAACCTGCTGTGAATGTGGTCAGCATGAAGTTGGGGGGGGGGGGGGTTCACTAGTGGAACAAATTGAAAGTCAAGCTCGTATCAATCACAGTGAAGCCTTTCTCCGTCGGCGCGCACACACACACACACACACACACACAAACATCGCTAGCTGTACATCCGCTAATGACACCGTAATTGTTTGTTTTATTCCGAGTACACACACATTCATGTTATTGTTGTTGTGGTGGACTTGTACCATCAGCTGTTTGGTTTCTGTTCCTTCCCCGATCTGGATTCCAACCCAGATCTTCCTGATCTCCTGACTGTGTGGCCAACATGCTAACCCAGGGGTGGGCAAACTACGGCCCGGGGGCCACATCCGGCTCGCCAAGTGTTTGAATACGGCCCGCCCAATCTTTCCAAAGTATTTCATTTAAAGTCAACATACAACCTGGCATCATGGCCTGAGCCAACCTTTTGATGGTTGTATCAATTTCGTTGTTTGACATGGTCTGTTGTTTACAAAGTGCTCCTGAAAAAAAGAGACACAAGCACATAATAATAATAAAAATTAAAATAATAATTACTATATTATTATAACTATTATGATTATTATATTTATTATTCATTCATTCATTCATTTTCTACCGCTTTTTCCTCACGAGGGTCGCGGGGGGTGCTGGAGCCTATCCCAGCTGTCTTCGGGCGTAAGGCGGGGTACACCCTGGACTGGTGGCCAGCCAATCACAGGGCACGTATAGACAAACAACCATTCACACTCACATTCACCCCTATGGACAATTTGGAGTGGCTAATTAACCTAGCATGTTTTTGGAATGTGGGAGGAAACCGGAGTACCCGGAGAAAACCCACGCATGCACGGGGAGAACATGCAAACTCCACACAGAGATGCCCGAGGGTGGGTATATTTATTATATTAATGCAAATTATTATATTAATTATATATAATAATATTGTTATATTTGCATATTTTACATAATAATAATATAATAATTATTATTTTAATTTTATTTTAATTATTATAATATTTTATTATTTTTAAAATATTTAAATATAAATATAAAATAATAAATAATAATAGCAGATTGCATGACAATTTTACAGATACAATAATACCAGGTGGACTGTTACGTGTAAAATATATAGTCTGCCCCCCCCCCCCGGAAATTTTGTTATATCAATGCGACCCGCGAGTCAAAAAGTTTGCCCACCCCTGTGCTAACCCCTCGACCACCGTGCGGTTGATAATGAGAAAAGTCTGAATTTTTATCGAAAATGGTAACGTTTTGATTTCATTTATTGGCAAACCTGCTAGCAAATTTTCATGTTTGATTTAAAATATCATTAAAGTTGTTTTTGAACTTTCTTTTCTTTCTGACGGTTGAATTCTTTCTTCTGTAGTCACAGTTTACTCGGCATTATACACACACACACACACACACATGCAACCTGATACACCTGCAGTGTGTGTGTGTGTGTGTGTGTGTGTGTGTTGTTGTTAATTGGAGTGTGAGGTCCATGACAGCTATCAGCAGCTGCTTCACGACATTAATGAGAATGATAGCAGCTTTAAAAAGTCTGTTCCACACTCTGACCAAACTCATTAACACTCACTCCTCTTCCTCCTCTCCCTCGCTCCCTCTCGCCTCCTTCCTGTCCGTCTTCCTGTCGTCTCCTCCTCGTCACTCCGAGCCAGCACCTCAACTCGCTTTGACGCTTTTTGGGTGTCTTTGGAAGATCTTATCGAAATGTAGCAGGACTGCAATCTATTGGTGGCAATGAGAAGTGGAAGGGAGTGGCTGTGATGCATTTGTATGTCATTGTTTATGGACTACAAATAAGCTTTCTGATGTTTTTTTTAACATCAGACGAGCGAGACGAACGAGAGGTTCCTCCAGGACCTGCTGCTCGTTGAGAAGAGCGCTAACCGCTTCCATGTCTGATTCTCTGTTGGACAGTCCGCCATCTTTACATGCATGTTTATTTCTTGGTTTCATTGATGATTCTGTCAGGTATTAAGATGATACACTTTTTTGGTGGTCCTTGAATGCACCACAGTTATGAAACACAAAGGTGAAACCTTACACAAGTAAGACAAATTCATACATGTTGGCGGGGGCTGCAATAATAATGAAAGTCCTCCCTGCCCCCCCGCCATCTTTACATGTTTATGTCTTGGTTTCATTGATGATTCTATCAGGTATTGAGATGATACACTTTTTTGGTGGTCCTTGAATGCACCACAGTTATGAAACACAAAGGTGAAACCTTACACGAGTAAGACAAATTCATACATGTTGGCGGGGCGGCAATAATAATGAAAGTCCTCCCTGCCCCCCCCCCCCCCCCCCCCCCCCCCCCCCATCCCCACCATCTTTACATGTTTATGTCTTAGTTTCATTGAAGATTCTATCAGGTATTAAGATGATACGCTTTTTTGGTGGTCCTTGAATGCACCACAGTTATGAAACACAAAGGTGAAACCTTACACTAGTAAGACAAATTCATACATGTTGGCGGGGGCTGCAATAATAATGAAAGTCCTACCTGCCCCCCCACCCCCCACCCCCGCCATCTTTACATGTTTATGTCTTGGTTTCATTGGTGATTCTGTCAGGTATTAAGATTATATACTTTTTTGGTGGTCTTTGAATGCACCACAGTTATGAAACACTAGGGTGAAACCTTACACGAGTAAGACAAAGTCATACATGTTGGCGGGGGCTGCAATAATAATGAAAGTCCTCCCTGCCCCCCCACCATCTTTACATGTTTATGTCTTGGTTTCATTGATGATTCTGTCAGGTGTTAAGATAATACACTTTTTTGGTGGTCCTTGAATGCACCACAGTTATGAAACACAAAGGTGAAACCTGACACCAGTAAGACAAATTCCTACATGTTGGCGGGGCGGCAATAATAATGAAAGTCCTACCCCCCCACCCTTGACAATTCCAACCCCCCCCCCCCCCCCCCCCCCCCCCCCCCCCCGTAAGCCTTACAGTAAACTTGACCTTAAATTAACTTAAATCCTCGTCAAGATAACCTCAGTCTAACTTGAACCTGAACTCAACAATAGGACACCTAAACAAATATATTTTTGTTGTAAAGTAGGCTCTTACAATGTGACCCCCCCCACCCCCCCAACACACACAGCCTTTTCTCTTTCAATTACATGTCTTTCTCTTTCGCTGTCATTCTTTTTTTCCTTCCTTCAGGCCTTTTTTATGTATATGTGGGTCAATGGCGTCCACACACACACACACACACACACACACAGTCCGCCCCCCCAGCGTGTGATGGCGGCGTGCTAAATTAAATGTAGAGCTATATGTTGCCACCATCCAGATGACAAATGACGTGTGGTAATCGTCTTAGCGCTGATAGCAGCCGTCGCCCCCGGCAACACACACACACACACACACACAAATATGCTGTCATTGCAGTGTGTTTGTTTTGTTTGACTGCATTTGTCCTCTATTCTATCAACATCCAGGAACATATGTCAGCCGTGTGTGTATGTGTATATGTGTGTGTGTGCGTGTGTGTGTGTGCGTTTGTGTGTGTGTGTTAGCTCATATTAGCCGTCCCTGTAATAGTAGCATGTCTATTTACATGCCATTTGTGCTTTCATGTATGTACATATATTTCTCCCGCACATTTCGTGTTTTACCCACTTCAAGTGCATGTGTGTGTGCGCGTGCACGTGAGTGCGTAATAGCCAGCAGCCTGAGCAGTGGCAGTAAAAAAAAAAAAAAAAAAAAAAAAAGAAATAAATAAAAACGGCAGCAGATAAGAGCTTCCTCTAACTTTGCGGCTGTTTATTTACATTTTAATAACATTCATCCTTCATGCTTCCTCCTCCTTGTCAAGATGGATGATGTGCGCACACACTGTGCACGTGTCCAAAGTGTGCACGTACACACACAATACGGGGACAAAACAACCAAGCAGCGCTTGATAAGTGGAGCCCCCTTGTGGCTGGTTGCAGTGTTGCTGTGTCTTATACCACACCCCTTCCAGCTAGCATGCTTGCTAACATTAGCTATTGTATTTTTTCCAATACAGCAGGTCCTCAATTGACGTATGGGTGAACTATACGAAGTCGACTTTTAGCATAAGTCGGAAATTTACTTTTATCCATGTGGTGGTCTTCCATACTGGAAATGGTGTTGCATTCAGGGACGCGGAGACTGGCTTTTTAGCGTCATAACTAGGGTTGGGAATTGTATGGTGCATCAATGGGAACCGGGACTAACGTTCCGACTGCAGCACAGAGAGATATCGGAATGGTGGGGCTTACATAATCACCGATGTTGATTAATCGGCGATACATGATATTTCCGTAGGCTCGCCCGTATACGCACTTAAGTACTCAAAAGCGTACCAATTGAGAACGCATCCTCACTCTGGGCCGTAAGCATGCTAGCTGTAACCGCTACAACCTCCAAGGTCCGACGGAACCCGATGACGATCCCGGTAGAAGATTCCGATGTACGCTACACGCCGCGTTTTGGTCTACCCAACTGAACCGCGTTTTGGTCTACCCAACTGAACCGCGTGTTGGTCTACCCAACTGAACCGCGTTTTGGTCTACCCAACTGAACCGCGTTTTGGTCTACCCAACTGAACCGCGTTTTGGTCTACCCAACTGAACCGCGTTTTGGTCTACCCAACTGAACCGCGTTTTGGTCTACACAACAGAACCGCGTTTTGGTCTACCCAACTGAACCGCGTTTTGGTGTACCCAACTGAACCGCGTTTTGGTCTACCCAACTGAACCGCGTTTTGGTCTACCCAACTGAACCGCGTTTTGGTCTACCCAACTGAACCGCGTTTTGGTCTACCCAACTGAACCGCGTTTTGGTCGACCCAACTGAACCGCGTTTTGGTCTACCCAACTGAACCGCGTTTTGGTCTACCCAACTGAACCGCGTTTTGGTCTACCCAACTGAACCGCGTTTTGGTCTACCCAACTGAACCGCGTTTTGGTCTACCCAACTGAACCGCGTTTTGGTCGACCCAACTGAACCGCGTTTTGGTCTACCCGACTGAACCGCGTTTTGGTCGACCCAACTGAACCGCGTTTTGGTCTACCCAACTGAACCGCGTTTTGGTCTACCCGACTGAACCGCGTTTTGGTCGACCCGACTGAACCGCGTTTTGGTCTACCCAACTGAACCGCGTTTTGGTCTACCCAACTGAACCGCGTTTTGGTCTACCCAACTGAACCGCGTTTTGGTCGACCCAACTGAACCGCGTTTTGGTCTACCCAACTGAACCGCGTTTTGGTCTACCCAACTGAACCGCGTTTTGGTCTACCCAACTGAACCGCGTTTTGGTCTACCCAACTGAACCGCGTTTTGGTCTACCCAACTGAACCGCGTTTTGGTCGACCCAACTGAACCGCGTTTTGGTCTACCCAACTGAACCGCGTTTTGGTCTACCCGACTGAACCGCGTTTTGGTCTACCCAACTGAACCGCGTTTTGGTCTACCCAACTGAACCGCGTTTTGGTCTACCCGACTGAACCGCGTTTTGGTCTACCCAACTGAACCGCGTTTTGGTCGACCCAACTGAACCACGTTTAGTGATGTCACATGTGGACGTAAGTAAGCTCCATTCAGGGAGGGAATTATTCCGACATCTCTCATCCTCTCTGGAGACTAGGACACTTCAGGGCACCCCCTCGTCGCTAAGCACACACACAGACACACACACAGTGAGTGTGATTATTCCAGTGCTGCTCTCAAACTGTGCAGACTCCCGAGCGGAGGATTTCCCATGCTGTCACGGGAAAACCATCTGTTGCATGTAAACCGTGTGTGTGCGTGTTGCTGCTGTGACGACTTCATTTTATTCTCAGAGGACAAGTTTGTCAGTGCGACAAACCATGCTGGTCACACACACACACACGAGTGTGCGGTTAGCATGAGATAACAGTCGTACGGTACCTATGCTAAAGACGCCCCCTGGTGGCTGTCAGGCTAAGCAAATGAAGTTTCTCCACGTCGTCCATCTTGGAGTGTGTGAACCGAAAGTCGTATTCACCAACAAACCCCCTCTCCATCCGTGCCCCTCACGACCTCCACTTGTCCTCTGCGTCTTTGTCCTTTAGGCGTCTAATTGGGTGCCTGTTTAGAAAAGCAAAGGTGTTAAGTAGAGGGAATTCCGAGAATGCTCCTCCATTAAGAGATGGGACAATGAGGGGCTAATTGGTTCCTATTAACCAGTAGAAAGGGGGGTGGGGGAGGGAAGTGAAGGCCTTCAGAGATACGAGGAGCATTATGTGTGTGTGTTTGTGTGTGTTTGTGTGTGTGTGTTGTCGGAATGTCTAAACAAGGTGTGTTTCCCAGTGAGAAAACCTTTTCCATACGTGTTGCAACAGTCGTTAGCACCGCCCACATCCACGTGGTCCATGGTTTTCCTGCCTTTTCCCGTGCTGCATGGATACACACCAGCGCAGGACGTTATCGCTAACCCAACGCTAACCCTGAACCCGCGTGTCCATCTCCACTTGGAAATCGTGTCTCCGTGTCTCCTCCGCTCGTCTGGGCCCGCTCATCATGCCAATTTAATTAGCAGCCTTTCATCACGACTAATTAGCCGGCTACGCTAGCCCGAGGAGAGAATTGTTTAACAGGCCACTTTTCTTTCTTATTATTTTAGTACCAAACACATTAATGAAGTTTGAGGGTCTTTGTGTGGGTGGTGGGACGTCTCATAAGACTTCCTTGAAAACTCCTTCGCTTTTTAATTAAGAGCTAGAAGACGTGTCCTCTATCCATGTTTCCTTTGTGTCCATAACTCACTCGTTGAAATGAGTCCCGCTAGGGGGGGGGTGTCATGGTTGGGGAGACACTGATCAGGTGGGCTACGTTTTCCACCAATAGGACGCCTAAAGTTTAGCAATGCTACAAAATGTTGACATTTGTCAAATCAAGTGATAAAGCTCACAAGTTTTTCTCAGTTTGTCCTAAAGGTGTTTCCGTAGTCAGGAAGTAGTAACTTGTAGTAAGTGTGTTGCGCATCGTTTTGTGTTTTCTTACAAAAGCTAACCGATGAAAGTCACTCCCGCAATTTGGCCTCTCCTCCTCCGTATCCCCGCAGGGATCTATGTCCTCCGGTCGTAGCGAAGGGGTGCTCAAAGCTAATAGCCGATCCCGAATGTAAACAGTGGAGCAAGAGGGAAACTATGAACATATGTAGCTGCACACTTGTGTTAGAGGTCAATATGACACACAAAAAAAGTATGAATGAAGTACGATTAAACACTAAAAATGCCAGAGAAAATACTGAGCTACTGCAAGTAGCCATCTTGAAACATCAAATCCAGTCTATGCTGTGTTGGAAACCGCATACTAACTACTACATACTTCCATGCCCATAGTATCCACACTCCATACTGCGTACCCAATCCATCTGATTGTCCATGGTATGCAAAGCGTTTACACTACAGCGTACTACATGATAACCCACAATGCATTGCGCTCCTACCCGAGCCGAAATCGACAGGCTGAAGCTGATTTCACTTTAGCTCTAAACTCTTTAAATACAGTAAACCTCGGATATATCGGACTCGGATATATCGGAAATTCGCTCACAACGGACAGATAAAAAAGAAACGATTTTTCTGTAATGCATTTCCAATAAAAATTCATTGCATATATCGGATTTTTCATAACGGATTTCGCCTATTTCGGACAAAATCTCCAGTCCCGTTCCAATGCATTTCCATGAAATTTCCCTGGCATATATCGGATGGCCGCATCGTGGCGCTCCGATTCGCCGAATGGTGACAGGCCGCTATACGACGTCATTTGCAGCGTTTGCAGCGTTGCCTGCGCGTCCAGGTACATTGGAAACATAGTCAAGGAAGTGCCTTTTTATAACGGATAAAATCCCATTTACGCATATACCGGATATAAATCCCATATATGCGTAAAACGGACATTTTCCGGTATACGCATATAACGGATTTCGCTTATATCGGACAAAACCAGTGGGAACAATTGAATCCGATATATCCGAGGTTTACTGTACATAACTTTATTGAGATTTTTTTTAAAAATCAGGCAGTGGTAGTTTAGAGTCCGAGTGTGCCATTTATTTGTCCAAATTAGTTTGGACAAATTCGGCAAAATTTGAGGTAACGCACTTCCGGTTATTTTCCCAAAATAAAACACCCCCTTACTTTTCTCATACAAAAAAACTTGGTGATAAATCACTGCTTTTACTTTGAAAACAAGAAGCGAACCAACTTGCAGTATATCCTGCTTTACATCACCGTTTGGTCCATCTTGTTGCTCAGTGTTTTGCCAACGTTTTGGGTTTTTTTTCGCGGTGACGTCATGTTGTGTTGCATCCTGGGTAATTTGAGTAGTAAGCTGATGATACATACTCAACATTTTTGGCGTACTTCTCGCATACTCAAAAATAGCATACTGCCAGTGTAGACATACTGCATACTCAATAAGTTAGTATGAGTAGTCGGTAAATATGCGGTTTCCAACACAGCCTATATCAATGATATCATATCATGATATCACATCAATGATTTGCTTATTTTTGATATCGTGCTTAAAAGAAATATTGATGAAAAAATATTCTGAAAATATCGATATATCGGCCTGCCATTTTTTTCTTTCATGTTATTCCTCTCTCCTACAGCGTCCATTAAAATTTCATATATCATATCACCATTTATGCTAATTAGACCATGACCACCAACATAAACATAAACATATAGTCTTGTGGGAATGGAATGCCTTATAGAATCATGTCAGTAGCCAAAAATAATGTATTGTTGGAAGGAGCCATTGATCACCATCACCACACACACACACACACACACACACACACACACTTGTAGTGATTAGCTTAGCAACACAAGGCCATCCAGTGCTCTCAGACAGAAGTACGTCTCTTTGATAAACATGAGAGCTCCGACACACACACACACACACACACACACACACACATCACACGTAAACTGAAGCTATGCGTACACACACACACACACACACACACACACACGCTTTGGTCAGAGAGTGTGTGAGGCTTTTAGAATATTTGATATGTAGATAAGTCTTAAAAAGGATGACATTTGCATATCAGACTCCTGTTGCACGGCGCCGTTTGGTCGCCTGATTTTTAATCAGCCAGCGAGGAGAAATTAATTTGTTTTTGGTGGGAGGAGGAGGACGACGCTCCTCTCTGATCCATCAGCGGCATTTTGTTCAAGCTGTTAAGACCCGTGTGTGTGTCTGTGTGTGTGTGTGTGTTACTGCTTAAGCGTCATTACTTTGTTGTCTGGATTCTTTTCACTTTTGACAAATGTCTTTTTAACAGTGGTCGTTTAGCCGTTGCTTCTTTTTACTGTTACATCATATTTTTCTTTAAATTCATTCCAATTTGGCTGAGAGTGGTGGAATTTTCCGATGCCGCCATTAGCTTGTAGCGACGCTTATTAGTCTGTTAGTTTCCAACAGGGCTGCAATCTATCTCAGGTGTTGCGTAGCGGAGGGCGTCATTGCCTAATTTGCATAATCAGCCATGACAACATTATCATGTTTTTATCATAACATGACGTTATTGACTTACGGGTGTTGGTTTCATTCCGTCCAGGCTTAGCCGCCCGTGCATCTTATTGCACGCAGAGTTGTCGGCCATTAAAAAGAACATTTATGATGTTCCTAGTGTGCGCTAATGTTAAGAAATGCACACATCAGCGTGCATCTAATATGGCTTTATATTATATTATAGATTATATTACATTATATTGATGAACAGATGCATGATAATGTACCACCAAGTCAGCTGAGGTAGCTTTTTCTGGCTTCCGATTGGCCGAAACGTGCATGACAGCTGCGTGTTTTATGTGGACAGACGTTCTTTTTAAAACTATAGTCGTTCGTTTTTTTTATAATCATAACGAACTAAAAATGGGTTCATGGTGGGCCTCACATCTATGAGACCCGGGTTCGATTCCACCCTCGGCCATGTTTGCATGTTCTTCCCGTGGGTTTTCTCCGGTTCCTCCCACATTCCAAAAACATGCTAGGTTAATTAGCCACTCCAAATTGTCCATAGGTATGAATGTGAGTGTGAATGGTTGTTTGTCTATATGTGCCCTGTGATTGGCTGGCCACCAGTCCAAGGTGGACCCCGTCTCTCGCCCGAAGATAGCTGGGATAGGCTCCAGCACCCCCCTGTAACCTTGGTGAGGATAAGCGGTAGAAAATGAATGAATGAATGATTAAATGGATATTAATTTTGGGCTAGGGTTGCACGGCGCTTGAGTGGTTAGCGCGCAGGCCTCACAGCTAGGACACTTGAGTTCAATCCCACCCTCAGCCATCTCTGTGTGGAGTTTGCATGTTCTCCCCGTGCATGCGTGGGTTTTCTCCGGGTACTCCGGTTTCCTCCCACATTCCAAAAACATGCTAGGTTAATTAGCAACTCCAAATTGTCCATAGGTATGAATGTGAGTGTGAATGGTTGTTTGTCTATATGTGCCCTGTGATTGGCTGGCCACCAGTCCAGGGTGGACCCTGCCTCTCCCCTGAAGACAGCTGGGATAGGCTCCAGCACCCCTTGTAATCCTGGTGAGGATAAGCGGTAGAAAATGAATGAATGAATGTTTAACTCTGCTGTCATATTAGCAACAATATTGTGAAGATGCTAATTAACATCGATCCATCCGTTAGGGTAGAGTTACAGCTGAGGAGCTGGAGCCTATCCCACTGACCTTTGACCGGTTACCAGCCAATCACAGGACACATATAAACATAAAAAGAAGCCCGCTAGTCGACCATGATTGGTACTGAATGTAAACAAAAAATGTTCCTAATGCTTTTGGATGCATGGGAGCGTCGGCCATGTTTGCCGTTGTTGGGTCCAGTCGGGTGGATGCTGGGTGTCAGTGACGTAAAATACAGCAAAGCTTCTCATACGTGATGATAAACAAACTGCTGAGGAGGATAATGAGATGATAAGCTGTCTGCCGCCTGAAGATGAAGACAGCTGGGATAGGCTCCAGCACCCCTTGTGAGGATAAACGGTATAAAAAAGTGTGAAAATAATCCAGGTGGTGGTAAGTAAATGGGTCGTAACGCCAACCGACCCCAAGACCATCACGGTACAAATAGTACAAATAGTCAGCCGGCGTGTCTGTTTGCTGTCCAAATCAGAGGGCAAATAGCGGCGGTTGCCATGGTAACACTTTCCCTTTTAACGTGCGCGGTTTTGTCAGAATGTGCACACCTTGTCCCTCCCCGACTATACCAAGCGGCAACAAAACCGCAACTTCCTCCCCTCCTGCTCATGCCGCCTGCGGCACTTTGGCGTCGCGGCACTCTCCTAACTCGGAGAGATGCGGAGTTAATAAGTCGGAGCGCCACGCAGAGGCGGCGCTGGGGGGAGTTTAACAACCCCCATACTTTTTTTTTTTTTTTTTATAACACAGCGACAGATTGGGGCAGAAGATCTTGAAGGGATGCTGAGAGTTGGCTCAGCGCCCCCACACTGTCACCGGGACTCTCCACCTGGTGTGTGTTTGTGTGTGTGTGTGTGTGTGTGTGTGTCGTGGACTGATGTCAGCCGGTGTGTACGGGGCCAGGTGCTGTGCACGCCCGTCATGGCGTGCACATCTTTGAAGCGTCTCCACTGGCGCCGCTCGTCCTACTTTCACATTGACGATGGCGTCTCTCATCCCGACGTGGAGCTCGTCTCCTCCACATTTTGGCGAACGTTTAAACATCAACTCTTTTTTTTCCCCCCCAACCTTTCACAAAGTCGCTGTGTGACTTGCTGCTGCGTTTCTGAACTTTTATGCTAATTTTTTTGTCGCTTGAACATTCCCTCATCCGCTGCATGACGAGGAGGCGGGGCTACACTGTGCGTCGACGTGCTACACAGCAGAATGCGATGGGCGGGGCTTGTGAGTAACAAACCAGAGTCAGAGGACATCAAAGGTCAAGCACAACACGAACTTATGATCCGGGCGCCTTATGTATATGTTGGTGGCGATACGCCCAACTGACCTATGATCCGGGCGCCGTATGCATATGTTGGCGGCGATACGCCCAACGGACCTATGATTCGGTCTCCATATAAATATGTTGGTGGCGATACGCCCAACGGACCAATGATCCGGGCGCCTTATCTATATGTTGGTGGCGATACGCCCAACGGACCAATGATCTGGGCGCCTTATGTATATGTTGGTGGCAAAACACCCAACGGACCAATGATCCGGGCGCCTTATGAATATGTTGGTGGCGATACGCCGGGCACCTTATATATATGTTGGTGGCAATACGCCCAACGGACCAATGATCCAGGCGCCGTATGTACGTATATGTTGGGGGCGATACGCCCAACGGACCTATGATTCGGTCTCCATATGAATATGTTTGTGGCGATACGCCGGGCGCCTTATATAGATGTTGGTGGCAAAACACCCAACGGACCAATGATCCGGGCGCCTTATGTAAATGTTGGTGGCGAAACGCCCAACGGACCAATGATCCGGGCGCCTTATCTATATGTTGGTGGCGATACGCCGGGCGCCTTATATATATGTTGGTGGCAATACACCCAACGAACCTATGATCCGGGTGCCTTATCTATATGTTGGTGGCGATACGCCCAACGGACCAATGATCCGGGCGCCTTATGAATATGTTGGTGGCGATATGCCCAACGGACCTATGATCCGGGTGCCTTATTTTTATGTTGGTGCTGATACGCCCGACGGACCTATGATCCGGTCTCCGTATGTATATGTTGGTGGCGATACGCCCAACGGACCTATGATCCAGTCTCCGTATGAATATGTTGGTGGCGATACGCCCAACGAACCTATGATCCGGGTGCCTTATCTATATGTTGGTGCCAATACGCCCAACGAACCTATGATCCGGGCGCCTTATGTATATGTTGGTGGCGATACGCCCAACGGACCAATGATCCAGTCGCCCTATGTATATGTTGGTGGTGATACGCCCAACGGGCCAATGATCCGGTCGCCTTATGTAAATGTTGGTGGCGATACGCCCAATGGACCAATGATCCGGGCGCCTTATGAATATGTTGGTGGCAATACGCCCAACGGACCAATGATCCGGGCGCCTTATCTATATGTTGGTGGCGATACGCCCAACAGACCAATGGGCGGGGCCTGTGAGTAACAAACCAGAGTCAGAGGACTTCAAAGGTCAAGTACATGTTAACGAACGCAGAATGTGAGAAAGTTGTCCCGCTCCATGTTTCATCTGCAGCTGGTTGCCATGGCAACCCTCCCTGTCCAAAGTGTGGCCCCAGGGCTATTGGGCGACCTGCAGCTTGTTTTTTATGAAACGGAAAGAAAAGTAAACTAAACAAGCCACTAAAAACACTAAAAAGGTTGGTTTTAGCCTGTTTATAAAATGCAAAATAGCAAAATGGCCTCTCTACTTTTTCAGTATGCGGCGCTTGGTAGAAAAAGTTTGGACACCCCTGTTCAAAAATGAAAACATGTGACGCTTCAATAGTATGAGCAATTATGACTCTTAATTACGTGAAAATATGCCTGAAAACGCGACACTACAGTTAATAAAGATTTCACCATGGCCACAGTTTGACCCTGGAACAGATCATTTCTGTTTGCATGATTCCCTATGAGGAAAATAGTTTCCTCTGTACGACACAATGATGTAGCAACTCTAAAAGTACAAAGCTTCACGCTCGGACACGCTAACTCCCAACTTCCTGTAGCCTTATTCATTCATTGGTCAGCCTCCGGTTACAAGTGAAGACTCCACACAGACACACACACACACACACACACATGCGCACACACACACACACACACAGAGCCACACACTGACACACAGTTCTCTGCTCACAGTCACAAAGCAGCAGTGACAGAAATTGGGCAGCAGGTTAATAACTTGTGCCCATCGTCACAGTGCCCGGGGCCACACACACACACACACACACACACACACACAGACACACACACACACAGACACACACACACACACACACACACACACACACACACACACACACACAGTTGTGTGTGGTATAAAGTCAGTGTGTGTCAAGGATGTTCATGGTGTTGCATGAAAAAGCTGACACTCTCAGTAGGTTTCCATGACGATGATGATGATGATGATGATGATGACACACGAGCGTGTAAGCACATGTAAGTGAGCTGAAAGGTCAAAGTTCAGAGGTCAACAACATCTCGAAGGAGTCATGTGACCAGCGGCCATGACAGGTTAAGTGTAGTTGAGTGATGTCGAATAAATAAAACGCTAAACAGGTTTTATTGTCACGTGCACACTGATGTGAGAGCGTGCACGTCGGAGTGTGTGTGTGTGTTTGTGTGTGTGTGTGTGTGTCTTTGATGGTGAGAGGCAGCGAATAAAGGAATCCTTTCATTGGCCAATCAGCTGTGAGCCACACGAGGGAAAGGAGCCAAGTTGATTGGCCGAGAGCCTGAGAAGACTTCCTGGACCAGTAAAGTGTACACTCTGTCACCCTGCTATTCTTCCTCTTCATCCCTCTCTCACCATTGATCTTTTTTTCACTCCTTGTTCCCTTCCATGTCCACTTCCGTACTTACACTTTTCCACAAAACGTCCGACTTCCACTGCACGGTAACGCTAGTTCCTGTCATCCATTGTGTTTTGCGTTTGCACATCAGTGAGGTCCCAGGAACTTTGATGTAAATCAGGCTGATAGATTCTGCAGAAACTACATTCTTCATTGGACTCTACGCTCAGCAAGACCTTTCAGAATAATAGTCCATCCTGTCCATCCCGTGTTGTTGTAAGGCGGACGTAATAGAGGACACCATGACAACGTTAAAGGGGGAAGTGTGGGTGTGGATTGTATATCAGCTACACGGAAGAATATGGAAATCGAGTCCGTGGTTCACAAGTAGAGGAAGCTGGAAAACGAGCTCCGGCAGGTCAAGAAGACCCAGCTTCTTGGTGGCCAGATTGGAAGACCGATTTGAGCGATGGATTGCCGATCAACGGACAGAAGAAATGAACGTTTTCCACAGACCAATGATCCGGTCGCCCTATGTATATGTTGGTGGCGATACGCCCAACGTACTAATGATCTGGGTGCCTTATCTATATGTTGGTGGCGATACGCCCAACGGACCAAAGATCCGGGCGCCTTGTGCATATGTTGGTGGCGATACGCCCAACGAACCTATGATCCGGCCTCCTTATGTATATGTTGGTGGCGATACGCCCAACGTACTAATGATCTGGGTGCCTTATCTATATGTTGGTGGCGATATGCCCAACGTACCAATGATCTGGGCACCTTATCTATATGTTGGTGGCGATACGCCCAATGGACCTATGATCCGGTCTCTGTATGTATATGTTGGTGGCGATACGCCGGGCGCCTTATATATATGTTGGTGGCGAAACGCCCAACGGACCATTGATCCAGGAACCTTATCTATATGTTGGTGGAGATATGCCCAACGGACCAATGATCCGGGTGCCTTATGTATATGTTGGTGGCGATACGCCCAATGATCCAGGAACCTTATCTATATTTTGGTTTCGATATGCCCAACGGACCTATGATCCGGTCGCCGTATGTATATGTTGGTGTCCATACACCCAACGTACCAATGATCTGGGCGCCTTATCTATAGGTTGGTGGCGAAACGCCCAACAAACCAATGATCCGGGCGCCTTATCTATATGTTGGTGGCGAAACGCCCAACGGACCAATGATCCGGGTGCCTTATGTATATGTTGGTGGCGATACGCCCAATGGACCTATGATCCGGTCGCCGTATGTATATGTTGGTGGCGATACGCCCAACGGACCAATGATCCGGGTGACTTATCTATATGTTGGTGACGATACGCCAAGCGGACCTCTGATCCGGTCGCCTTATGTATATGTTGGTGGCGAAACACCCAACGGACCAATGATCCGGGCACCTTATCTATATGTTGGTGGCGATACGCCGAACTGACCTATGATCCGGTTGCCGTGTGTATATGTTGGTGGCGATACGCCCAACGGACCTGTGATCCGGTCTCCTTATGTAAATGTTGGTGGTGATACGCCCAACGAACCTATGATCCGGGCGCCTTATGTATATGTCAAATACAAAAAAGTACCCGTAACTGAAACCGTGTCCTATAACGTAGTACGCCCTACGGTCATGGAAATACGGTCATGGGTTTGGGACAGCCTTACACTGCCAAAATTCACACACTCGGGAAGTAAGTACACTTATTGAAGTGTACTGATGCTAGTGTTCCAGCTGAGGGACAGTCTTTGTCTCCTTTGTGTCCTCCAATCTTTCTCGCTTTCTTCTCTTACCACCTTCTTCACTCATCCCTCTCGTCCTCTTCCCTGCATCCTTTTTCAATTCCTCTTATCTTTCCATTTGTCTTCTTGACCTCTCCTTGTCTTCTCCTATTCTCCTTCTTTCGTCGCCTTGTTTTCTTTTCTTCCTGTCATCATTTCCCTCCTCATTTACGGCAATCTTTTCAACTCCGATATCTCTTTCCCTCCTCGCCCTCGTTCAGGCTTTTCCCTCTTCATTTCATCCTCACCGCTTTCTTCGTCTCCTTGTATCCTACTTCACTGTTCCTCTGCCCTCACCTCCTCTCCATCTGCTAGTGAACGCTGGTCAACTCAGCTCAAACACGGTGTCTTCGGAGCGGCGTGGTGGCGTGTTGAGCCTGAGAGGAATCATTTTTCCATGAAGTGGGAAGCGAGAGGGAGCGTCGCTCGACTGCTCCACAGATCGATTGCTTTGCGGCGCCGCTGACAGGTGTAATTGTGAGGGCGTCATCTGTTCTTGTTTGCACAAAATACATTTCTTTGCCGCTCTCTTTTCCCCCCCTCAGTCGTCTGAAGACGCCGTCGTCGTGGCCTAATCTCGGCGCCATCATCGCATTCCGCCGCTCGCCACCGGACAAATCCCCTGTTATTTGAACAGATGGTGGGAAATCCATTCTGGTGATAAGTTGCCTCTAGTTAGCATTTAGATTACCCACAAAAATGGAACAATTTACTACTCTCCCTCCCAGCATAACTCCCCCCTCCCCTCTCCTGTGCCACCATCATTTTCTGACACCCCCCCTCGCCTTTGGGGTGGCCCCCCAGCCTTCAAGTCTCTGTCATGGTTTTGGCTGATGGCTTTGTAAGCAATTACAGCGAAGACTCTGTTAGGAAGTTACACTGGCGGAGGGGGCGGAGCCAGCAGGAAGGCAGAACAACACACAAAAAAACAACGACGATGAACTTTGAACCCACAGGAAACTTGTCATGACCTGCAGAGGGCGCTAGTCTCACATCGTTTATCAGCAGTCCACAAAGTAGCGCTCATGTCAAAACCCAAAACAACACATTTTACCATGAATAGCCAATACTTTGTGTATACGGCGGCCATATTTAATCACCCTTGATTGCATTTCCCTCGCTTCTTCTGAATAACGGCTGCTGAGAAGCCGAAGAAGCGAAACCTCACCGAAACTGAGGTGGAAATCAGTTTGAGGTGGAGAGCTGGACGTCCACGTTGGAGGACGTAGCAGTGGCACAACAAGAGGAAGATAAGCGAGTCCGCTGTCAACGGCGTCAGTGGAATGAGGCGCACCGTTGTTAAGAAAATGTAGCAAGAGGGATTAGTGATGGCTAGACAGACAGATACTGTAGATACTTTAGTAATCCTCTTTAGAATAAAATGCAAATGCCTCTTTGCCAGTCATGCAAATTAGATGACGACATCATTAATTTATGTTGAAAATGAATTGCTGTAATTCCCCAAAGATAGTTTGAACTGAATTTAACGTCATGATGACATTAACACCGTTATCATCAGTCACAACCTTATAGGCCCATGGTCTGCCAGAGACTAAGAAAATGTAGCAAGAAGGACCAGTGATGGCTAGACAGACAGATACTGTAGATACTTTAATAATCCTCTTTGGAATAAAATGCAAACGCCTCTTTGCCAATCATGCAAATTAGATGACGACATCATTAATTTATGTTGAAAATGAATTGCTGTAATTCCACACAGATAGTTTGAACTGAATTTAACGTCATAATGACATTAACACCATTATCATCAGTCACAACCTTATAGGCCCATGGTCTGCCAGAGAATAAGAAAATGTAGCAAGAGGGACTAGTGATGGCTAGACAGACAGATACTATAGATACTTTAATAATCCTCTTTGGAATAAAATGCAAATCCCGCTTTGCCAGTCATGCGAATTAGATGACGACATCATTAATTTATGTTGAAAATGAATTGCTGTAATTCCAGACAGATAGTTTGAACTGAATTTAACGTCATGACGACATTAACACCATTATCATCAGTCACAACCTTATAGACCCATGGTCTGCCGAAGAATAAGAAAATGTAGCAAGAGGAACAGTGATGGCTAGACAGACAGATACTGTAGATACTTTAGTAATCCTCTTTAGAATAAAATGCAAACGCATCTTTGCCAATCATGCGAATTAGATGACGACATCATTACGCTATGTTGAAAAGGAATTGCTGTAATTCCACACAGATAGTTTGAACTGAATTTAACGTCATGATGACATTAACACCATTATCATCAGTCACAACCTTATAGACCCATGGTCTGCCAGAGAATAAGAAAATGTAGCAAGAGGGACTAGTGATGGCTGGACAGACAGATACTATAGATACTTTAATAATCCTCTTTGGAATAAAATGCAAATGCCTCTTTGCCAATCATGCGAATTAGATGACGACATCATTAATTTATGTTGAAAATGAATTGCTGTAATTCCAGACAGATAGTTTGAACTGAATTTAACGTCATGACGACATTAACACCATTATCATCAGTCACAACCTTATAGACCCATGGTCTGCCGAAGAATAAGAAAATGTAGCAAGAGGAACAGTGATGGCTAGACAGACAGATACTGTAGATACTTTAGTAATCCTCTTTAGAATAAAATGCAAACGCATCTTTGCCAATCATGCGAATTAGATGACGACATCATTACGCTATGTTGAAAAGGAATTGCTGTAATTCCACACAGATAGTTTGAACTGAATTTAACGTCATGATGACATTAACACCATTATCATCAGTCACAACCTTATAGACCCATGGTCTGCCAGAGAATAAGAAAATGTAGCAAGAGGGACTAGTGATGGCTGGACAGACAGATACTATAGATACTTTAATAATCCTCTTTGGAATAAAATGCAAATGCCTCTTTGCCAATCATGCGAATTAGATGACGACATCATTAATTTATGTTGAAAATGAATTGCTGTAATTCCAGACAGATAGTTTGAACTGAATTTAACGTCATGATGACATTAACACCATCGGTCACAACCTTATAAGCCCATGGTCTGCCAGAGAATAAGAACATGTAGCAAGAGGGACTAGTGATGGCTGGACCGACAGATACTATAGATACTTTAATAATCCTCTTTGGAATAAAATGCAAATGCCGCTTTGCCAATCACGCGAGTTAGATGATGACATCATTACGTTATGTTGAAAATTGCTGTAATTCCACAAAGATAGTTTGAACTGAATTTAACGTCATGACGACATTAACACCATTATCATCAGTCACAACCTTATAGGCCCATGGTCTGCCAGAGAATAAGAAAATGTAGCAAGAGGGACTAGTGATGGCTGGACAGACAGATACTGTAGATACTTTAGTAATCCTCTTTAAAATAAAATGCAAATGCCGCTTTGCCAGTCATGCGAATTAGATGACGACATCATTACGTTATGTTGAAAATGAATTGTTGTACAGTAAACCTCGGATATATCGGATTCAATTGTTCCCACTGGTTTTGTCCGATATAAGCGAAATCCGTTATATGCGTATAGCGGAAAATGTCCGTTTTACGCATATATCGGATTTATATCCAGTATATGCGTAAATCGGATTTTATCCATTATAAAAAGGCACTTCCTTGACTATGTTTCCAATGTACCTGGACTGGGCAATGAAGAGAGACGTAAGGTAATGAGAATTGAACTTTATTGGACTCTGAGCATAACAAATTGTTAATTAAGCTAGGCCCTGTTACGCCCGTCAGGCCTACGTTATTTCCAATAGTGAGGTTAAGATCTCATTCACTGCTGTGCTAGTATTATTGACGTCACTCACTTTTATATTTGTCCTAAATCTGGAGCCAGGAGAAAGACACGATGTGGCCATCCAATATATGCGAGGGAAATTGGAACGGGACTGGAGATTTTGTCCGAAATAGGCGAAATCCGTTATAAAAAATCCGATATATGCAATGAATTTTTATTGGAAATGCATTACAGAAAAATTGGTTCTTTTTTTATCTGTCAGTTGTGAGCGAATTTCCGATATATCCGAGTTCGTTATATCCGAGGTTTATTGTAATTCCAGACAGATAGTTTGAACTGAATTTAACGTCATGACGACATTAACACCATTATCATCAGTCACAACCTTATAGACCCATGGTCTGCTAGAGAATAAGAAAATGTAGCAAGAGGGACCAGTGATGGCTAGACAGACAGATACTGTAGATACTTTAGTAATCCTCTTTGCCTCTTTGCCAGTCATGCAAATTAGATGACGACATCATTACGCTATGTTGAAAATGGCCCTTGGGCCACACTTTGCACAACCCCGTTGTCGATATTTGATGTTGTAGTTGAATCCTCACCATCTTCAACCTCCTTAACGCGTACACACATACACACACGCACATTTAGATTGGATCTGCCAAGTATGGAGAAAGATTCTTCCTGGCAACACTTGAGTTGATTCACTGATTTCTGCATGTGTGTGTGCGTGTGTGTGTTTGTGTGTGTGTGTGTGTGTGTGTGTGTGTTTGTTGACAGTGTGTATGACAAATGAGGCTCAAGTCTAACAGCTTTAAGGAATAAACACTAAATCGCATTTTCAGAGAAAATGTATTCAGAGTTTTTGAATTGTCATGTCAACTTTTCTGGTGTATTATCCTCCATTGTGTTGTGAAGGTTCGAGTCCATGTGGCGTTTTAAGCGTGAGGTTGCTTCACTGCAGGTAAAGGTGAATATTTTCCTCATGACGTGCGGTAAGACGTTCATATAATGTGTTGTTTAGGAGGTGCTTGCTGTTGCAACATGTTGTGATTAGCTAGGTTGTTATCGAGGCGGCTCACAGTTGTTGTTTTTTTGATTGAAGGAAAGATCTAGAAGAGAACAGCTGAGTGTGACCTCTCATGTCAGCTGATCGCTGTCTAGCTAATTTGCACGACACAACACGTGCACGCCTCCTCGGCGGTCGCCTTTATCCCACTTCCTGTTTCTTAACACCGCCCCCGCAATCCTTCAGACTGCCACAACAGGAAATGAAAGGAGGTCTGAGCGCCAACACTTTTTGATTTGTGTCAGACGCTATCGCTAATGAAAATCACACCGCACACTTGTTGGCCACACATCGGTACACGACACGATAATATACGGCGCTACATTACATCACACCGCACAGCACGCCGCATACAATACGCAGTAATACTCCTTTGGGGTTCTTCTATCTTAATACAGGTTGCTCTTTTTGAGGATAGCAAGTCCCAGCAGAGCAGAAAAATATGTCGAATGCTTTGGATTTGATGATGTGTTTTTGTGTATTTCAATCACGCTTTTCCCCTCATGGATGGGTGGCAGCGACAAGCACCTTCCAGCTCACGGATGCCCCTCGCTTACGCTACCGCTCAAACGTTTGGGATCACTCGGACATTTTTTTTATCCAGTCTGAGATATGGCTTTTTCTTGGCAGTCTTGCTTCATTTTTGATACTGACACTGGTGATTGACGGCTACTATTTAGTACAGCTGCCAGGTGACGACCTGTGAGGCGTCTTTGTCTTAAACTACAGCGTTTTTGTGTCCTTGTTAGACCCAGTTTGTGCTGCTCTCTGAAGGGAGTAGTTAACACCATGGTAAGAGATTTTAGTTTTATTTTAGACTTTTAGATGGCTTTTCTAATCATCTATTAGCTATTATAAAATGATGGACTTGGATTAGCAGCCATACCAGGAGATTGATGCAGACGACTGACAGTTGTTGATAGTAGGCCTCTATGCAAAAATATACATCCTTCTTTGAAAATCATCTCATTCATTTTCATTGTTTGTGAAATGGATACAAATGTTTGTGAAATGAAAAAAATTGTTTGCAAAATGCATGAAAACGTGTTTTTCTTTGGAAAACAAAGAAATTTGCAACGACTCCAAACCTTTGAGCGGGATGTAGAAAGTCATGGTGTATAATTAGGAATGTATATATATTAGTTTTGCTATATTACGGATGTAAACGCGTCATAAAAACAAATACTTAAAAAAATGCTGTATACAACACATATGTATTCATTGCACCACAGGAGATATGTCATGCCACAAATATCAGTATCGGTTTTGGCTGATATCTGAGAATTGGACAATATGAACATATCGGCTTTCAGCAAAAAAATGTGTAATACATTTCTGCAACTATTGTATTAGTGACATGCTGACAAACAGAACTCACCTTGAGAGGGGTTGGTCAGAGGGGTGATGGAGCTGTGGGACAATGGGTGGCAGTTGATAGCATGTTGATAGCATGCTGACAGTCATGTCTTGTAATAAAGATGTGATACAAACACAGTTGGACTCACGTCATATTAATAACACCACGAGACCGAGACACTAATATGGTGGATACTCTTTTGGGTAATTAGTTAACTAGTTTTGGAACCCGGAGAAAACACAGCGATTCCCAAGCGGAGAATCGAACCCAGGTTTTCCCGATCTCATGACTCGTACATGCTAACTACTCACTACAAGTGAATGAGACTTTGCAGGATACCTAAGTATCATCTGATTTGGTGTTGGGTGTCATCTAAGATGGCCGTCTAAACGTCCAAATCTTAATAAAGTTTCGATGTCAAAGTGTAACTATTGTACGCTAACTGAGGCAGTGTACAAGAACCGAGCAAAAATGTCGGCAAAAACATTTGACAACCAAGGTTCCACTGTACAATATTACACTACACTGCAGTGCACCAGTGCTGCAACGATTAATCAGTGTATTGATGATTAATCAGCAACTATTTTGGTCATGGATTAATCATTTCTTTTAAAAACGTACTGTTTCAGCCTCTAAGATGTGACTTATTCATCCATGAAAGCGGGTCTATTAAAAAGCGGGTTTGTGTTTCAGGCAAAACAAGATGGCTACACACATCAGCTTTGACTTTGGAAAAGAGCAATGAACATTTGTGTGTCATTGGGATATCTTGGAAATGTGTGTAGAGTGTGTAAGAACGTTCCCATTTATCCACTTGTACTTGTTCCAAGGAACATGCGTACCGTTAGACAAAACCTGGTGGTGGAACAGCGAAAGTACAAATAGCTATGACCGGGCCCGTCCAGCGCAGATCATATCATCCTGCTGCCTGCTTGACAGCTTGACCATCAAACAAATCGCACCCCCCCCCCCCTCAGAGCGTGCCCCTAAATTTGATTTATTTGTTATTTGTCCTTATTTATTGCTGATGCACATGTAGCAGTCGGTGCCAGTGATTGGTTGATTTGCAGCAGAGTGTTTGTGATGCCAATTGATTGTTTATACTCTACTTCTACTTCGGTTTCCGTGTCGGAGAAATTCCTCTTCCTGCTCTTTGCTATGATTTTGGGTTGGGAAAACGTCCATTTATGGATTTTTTAAGGCATTGCTGAAATCCAATTCATCAATTAATCCAAAAAATAATGGACCAATTATTCATTCATTCATTTTCTACCGCTTTTTCCTCACGAGGGTCGCGGGGGGTGCTGGAGCCTATCCCAGCTGTCTTCGGGCGAGAGGCGGGGTACACCCTGGACTGGTGGCCAGCCAATCCCAGGGCACATATAGACAAACAACCATTCACACTCACATTCATACCTATGGACAATTTGGAGTGGCTAATTAACCTAGCATGTTTTTGGAATGTGGGAGGAAACCGGAGTACCCGGAGAAAACCCACGCATGCACGGGGAGAACATGCAAACTCCACACAGAGATGGCCGAGGGCGGGGACCGAACCCTGGTCTCCTAGCTGTGAGGTCTGCGCACTAACCACCAGACCGCCGTGCCGCCATGGACCAATTAATGAGTTATTAAAATAATCATGAGTTGCAGCCCTACTACAGCAAGTACACAGTACTATACAATACTACTGTACACCACAGCACACTACATGACATTCCACAACAGCGGTGTGGTTGGAGCCCATTCATCCGCCATGGCGTACGTGGGACTTACGTACGTGGGACTTGGTAGCTGACATTAAGTACGCCTCCTGTTCCGCTGTTGCGCCTTGGCGGCAAACTAAGTGGTGAACAGATGTCTCTGGCAACCCACTCATATACCACGTTCATCTTTATTACTACAGTAATACAGTACACATACTACAAGTCAGCAGTAAGAGTTTAGCAGATAGCTAGGTACTGTACACAGAAGAATACAGAAGAAGAATACAGAAGAAGAATACAGAAGAAGAATACAGAAGAAGAATACAGAAGAAGAATACAGAAGAAGAATACAGAAGAAGAAGACATCAGTTGTTTGATGGCTTTGCTTCACGTCCTCAGCTTCTTTATGGAAATGACTTTTCTACACGATACTTTGTGGTACTATTATCTCATGGTTTATTGGAAAATACGCCACCACACTACAGTACAGTACACCACACTACAGTACAGTACACTACACTACAGTACAGTACACCGCACTACAGTACAGTACACTACACTACAGTACAGTACACCACACTACAGTACAGTACACTACACTACAGTACAGTACACCACACTACAGTACAGTACACCACACTACAGTACAGTACACCACACTACAGTACAGTACACCGCACTACAGTACAGTACACCACAACATGACACACAACACTATGCTACACTACACTATACCACACTGCACTACATTACACAATACTACGCTACACTACACTATACTGCACTATACTACACTACACAACACTATACTGCAATACATGACACTACACTACATGACACTATACTGCACTGCACTACACTACACTATACTACACTGCACTACACAACACTATACTATACTACACTGCACTACATGACACGACACTATACTGCACTGCACTACACGATACTACACTACACTATACTACACTACAGGACACTACACTACAGCACACTACACTGCACTGCACGACCCTGCACTGCACTACACTACACTGCAATAAATGACACTACACTACACTACATGACACTACATGACACTACACTACACTACACTGCAATAAATGACACTACACTACATGACACTACATGACACTACATGACACTACACTACACTACACTGCAATAAATGACACTACACTACATGACACTACATGACACTACACTACACTACACTACACTGCAATAAATGACACTACACTACACTACAGGACACTACACGACACTACACTACACTGCACGACCCTGCACTGCACTACATGACACGACACTACACTACACTACAGGACACTACACTACACTGCTCTGCACGACACTGCGCTGCACTACACTACAATGCAATAAATGACACTACACAACACTACACTACACTGCAATAAATGACACTACACTACACTACATGACACTACACGACACTACACTATACTACACTACACTACAGGACACTACACTGCACTGCACTACATTACGCTGCACTACACTACACTACACTACACTACACTACACTACACTACACTACACTACAGGACACTACAGGACACTACACTACACTACACTACACTACACTACACTACACTACACTACACTACACTACAGGACACTACAGGACACTACACTACGCTACGCTACGCTACGCTACGCTACGCTACGCTACGCTACGCTACGCTACGCTACACTACACTACACTACACTACACTACACACTTGACCAATTCCACTGGTTTTGTGTTAGAGATCATCATCAACACTTTTTGTTGCTGTTGTCGTTTTCTTCTTCTGGTTTTTCCTTCCTCGGGTTTTTTACTCCTCACCTGATGTCTTCTCCTTGATATCCTTCCTCCTGGATCTCTTGGAGCAAAGCCCTACCCCTCCCTACCCCTCCCTACCCCTCCCCCACCTTCCTTCCCTGCTTGGTCCTCAGACGCTATTTAGCCAGCTGCATTCACGCAAGGTCACCAGCAATTTGTCTCTCTCTCTCTCTGTGTGTGTGTGTGTTTATGTAGTTGTGTGTGTGTGTGTGTGTGTGTGTGTGTTTATGTCGCTGTGTGTGTGTGTGTGTGTTCCTCTCCGCCTCGCCTCATCCAGGCACTCAGCCAAGAAGAATGTCTTGATCCTGCACTCAGGACTCGTGTGTGTGTGTGTGTGTGTGTGTGTGCGTGTGTGTGTGTGTGTGTAGAAGAGTCAAACATGCGCTGTAATGGCCGACATACAGAAGGTGTTCTTGTAAGATTTGTGTTCAACTAAAATGCATAAATTCACCTAACTAACAAGATGATAAATAGAATTAAAAAGTAGGTACTTGAAAGGGAAGTCCAACATAAGAATTAATGTTACCCCCCCCCCCCCACCGCCCCCCCATATTACCCTGTGGGGGGTGCTGAATAAAGACATAAAACAAATATTTTGGCCCCGCAGGAGAATAAGCACATAACCTTAATAATCATGCTAATAAATATATAATTGGCAACACTGTTGTAGTATGAATGTATAAATATTTCTATATAATATATAATATATAAGAGTGACTCTATAATGACCACACACACACACAAGATTAATGTCGTCACGCCAGAGAGAAATTAATTTACAAATGGTGTAATTCTGCCATCGTCTTACACCCCCACCCCCTCAAAAAATAAAATAAAAACCACACGAGTATTACAACTTTCTTTCATTCTGGATATATATATATATATATATATAATTTTTTTTTCTTTTGCTTTAATGCACTTTTAAAAAAATAAAGTCAGCATTAATTTCCAAAACTGCAGCTTATCAATGTTTCTCTCTTTGCAAAGCAGCCCATAAATATTCATGTGGATTGGCCACGCTTCCTCGACGCCCGCCTGTGCGCGTGCATGTGTGCGTGTGCGTGTGTGTGTGTGTGTTAGTCATTAGTGTCTTGTGTGATTGTGTATGCAGCTGAGCTACTGTTTACAATTTGCTCATGTTTTAATGTCTACTATGTGTTTGTTTATATGAGTCAGTGTACGTTCACACTGTTTTGGTCCGACTAGTTTACAATGAATAAAAAAGTGCATTAGCATTAGCATTAGCATGAGTTACTGTGATATAGCTGCACTGAAGAGTTTGTTGACATTTTTTTTAGAATAGAACTTTCCTGTGTCTCAATTCATACACTTGCATACTTACACTTGTTTGTGTTTTTTTTTGAGTACATAAGTGTACTCCTACCGGGAAGTACAATACACTACATGTCATCAGTACTCGGACGTTGGTACTCAAAACAATCAAAAGTTTGCAGTACATCCATATTGCTCGACTACGATGATGTAATAGATATGTGAATGAGATACAGTAAGCTTATTAGCTTCAATTCAAGAGAGTGTGTTACAACCTTTATTGCAAATGTTGATCTGAAATCGTGAAAGTAGGTGTTTGCCAAGGTTGCCTGATTTATGTACACACAGGGGAATAATCCAGGCTGTACCACACTCAGTACCAGGGGAGGGACGACCAAACAAAAAGTCGATGGCAAGTATTGAGGGTACGAAGTATTTTGATTGCAACATCCGGGTACTGAGAGAGTACTGTTATTTTGCCGCACTTCTCGATGTGTACACACTTACGCATTCAAAAGTTGAGGTGTAAGTATATATATATATATGTAAGTACAACAATTGAGACACACGCACACACTCATTGAAGAGTTGAAGCTAAGTTAGCTTAGCATGCTAGCAGAGTCTGAACGAAACAGAAGTATTATTGTTCTTCCAAACTGACAAACATCGGCGTTGAGGTTATTACCAGCAGCTGTTTTCCGTCGCGTACTTTTTGAGAGGCGTCGCGCCGCAAACGACCTTGACGGCGGGACTTTCTTTGTGACTGTTTTAGCGCTTTATGTGTAATGAAACGTCCACGTCGACTAAAGGCGTGATTAGCATATATATTGTATTGACACAGTCCGCCTCTATCTTCATTGCACTCTTTCATTCCTCCTCCTTCTCTTTCAAGTTGGCCTCTTCCTCGTTTTTTATCTGCACCGCGTGCGGCCGCCGCATTGCCGCCATTATTTACAACCGGCGCGAAGAAGGAATTACCGGGAAAACACGGCTTCAGCTCATTTTCTTTCCACTTTCACGCCTCGTTGGACCACGCCGACGTTAGCGCTAGCAACAGGACGGAGGTCAAAGGTGGCACGCCGCCGGCTGGGATGAGCACTTTTTGATGATGTCATATGCTGACTTCACTGTCTTGATGTTTGTTGTTGTTTTCATTCCAACTCCAAAAAAATGATGTCACTGCAGACTGGCCTCGCGGTGGCTTCGGCCGCTCTGATTGGTTCGTTTTTAACAATACAAATATTCAAATTTGTCCTCCCGGTTGGACGCAACAGCAACAGTATGTGTCTGTCCTCTTGCCAGCACTTCTCTTTTTCCCACACACACACACACACACACACACATAGCCTGCGTCTCCACGGCGACCGGATGCCTTTTTCATTGACTATCTGTCACCATGGAAGTGAAAGGAGGCGAGGGGACGATTAGGGAGCGGGAGATGAGGACACAGGGGGGGAGGAGAGGTGATGAGGGGGTGAGGACAGAAGCCTGAAGGGAGGACACGTGCACACGCCTCACGTCACGCTGAAGCCTTCGCTGATAAATGCATTAGCATTAAACAACATGCGGCGTTTTGCACAGGACTGCGATCTATCTGTGGGGGCTGGATGACGCATTCATACTTGGGAATGATGCAAAACTTTGGCCGGGGTGGAAACATTGAAAAGGCTTGTAACCTTTTTGGTAATGCTAATGCTAATGCTAATGGTAATGGTATTGGTAATGCTAATGCTAATGCTAATGGTAATGGTATTGGTAATGCTAATGCTAATGGTATTGGTAATGCTAATGCTAATGCTAATGCTAGTGGTAATGGTATTGGTAATGCTAATGCTAATGCTAATGCTAATGGTAATGGTATTGGTAATGCTAATGCTAATGCTAATGCTAATGCTAATGCTAATGGTATTGGTATTGGTAATGGTAATGGTTTTATTTCATTTGAACATGCATCAGATTCCAATTGAGTGCATCCCATAATCAGTTCCCAGTTCCACATGTCCAAAAGGAGTAGGAAGAAGCAAAGCTTATTAAATCCTACCCCTCCATCTGGTACTTTTACAATCACTAACTGTTACATTTGTTCACTTCCTGCTTTCATAATACAGTTTAAGGTTTTTTTTTTTAATAATGTACCTCGTACCGAAGTACTCGGTGATATGAGCATCCAATGACATAATGTGTACCATAGTAACTGTCAATATAGTGATATATAAAACACATTTTGGAATTTTTTTTGTCATAAATGTTGTGTCATATCTATAATTTAACATCTTATTTAACCACAGAACATGAAGCTATTGACTTATGGGTGTTGGTTTCAGGGTTTTCCGGGCTCCAAGTGTAAGCTCCAAGTCAATTGTAGTATGTTTGTATGATGTGTGTTCACAAGCTGTAGCAACAAGCTACAAATTGATCTGTGGCGGTCAAGCACTGAAGAGTAGAACAAAAAGTAAATATTAAAAATGTAAACGTGAATTCTTTTGCTATTTTATTTCATTCTCACAGCAACAGTAAAATTGAGTTAAGTCGTTTTTCGGTATGTGTACCCCCCCCCTCGTTGTGCCTCAATGCTCCTCCTCCCCTTCTCCCTCTGCCGCCCCCCCCAACCCCCGCCTCGCCCCCACCCCTCAGAGCGCCACAAATCAGATATGACAGGAAATATTGTCCTTGTAATGGAGACTCAGGGCACTCTGCTTCAATGTGTGTCGCTAAATAGGCCTCACACACACACACACACACACGTACACACACACACACACACACATACACACACACACACACACACACACACTGTGACGGTCATCTTCGCTTGTTGCCTGTGCACAAAGCTTTTATATGCTTACCTCCTAATTGGACGCCACTTGATTAAAAAAGTGCGTCATGGCGTCATGCTGGGTTTGGATCAACTACACAACCTGTGTGTGTGTGTGTGTCTGTGTGTAGACACAATGTGACACACCCGAAGGAGGTGTTGCTGGTTTATTTATTACGAGCGTGTGCATCGGGTGTGTTTGCGCGAGACTGCGACAAAAGCAGATTGACCTCCAGTTTTTATTTTGAAACTCATTTGCATCTTGAAGACTTCCTGTGTGCGCCAAACTTGATGTCAGCGTTCATTCGTCCCCCTCGTCAACAAGTCGTCCGTTGCGAGGAAGTGGGCAGGCGCCCGATCCTCGTCCAATCAGACCAGACGACAAAGGCTTCTGATTGGCCGAGGTGTGAAGGGCACGGCGACCGCGTGCACTGACGCCTTGCTGAATTATTAACGAGCGCCGTGACTCCATCCATCATGTTTAGGGCGCTCCACGCCAGGACAGCGGGAGCGTGGCGTCACGTCAAACAAATACCTCACGTATGAACTATGGATTATTATTATTATTATTATTATTATTATTATTATTATTATTATTATTATTATTATTATTATTATTATTATTATTATTATTATTATTATTTATTATTATTATTATTATTATTATTATTGTTATTGTTGTTATTATTATTATTATTATTATTGTTATTATTATTATTATTATTATATGATCCACACCATTATTGACCAAAATATCAATGATTTATGTTGTCAAAAGACCAACTTATTCCTATACATATGAATATATGAAAGTATGAACATGTGAACATATGAAAGCATGAAAGTATGAACATATGAACATATGAAAGTATGAACATATGAAAGTATGAACATATGAAAGTATGAGCATATGAAAGTATGAACATGTGAACATATGAAAGTATGAACATATGAAAGTATGAGCATATGAAAGTATGAACATGTGACCATATGAAAGTATGAACATGTGAACATATGAACATATGAAAGTATGAACATATGAAAGTATGAACATATGAAAGTATGAACATGTGAACATATGAAAGCATGAAAGTATGAACATGTGAACATATGAAAGTATGAACATGTGAACATATGAACATATGAAAGTATGAACATATGAAAGTATGAACATATGAAAGTATGAACATGTGAACATATGAAAGTATGAACATATGAAAGTATGGACATGTGAACATATGAAAGTATGAACATGTGAACATATGAAAGTATGAACATATGAAAGTATGAACATATGAAAGTATGAACATATGAAAGTATGGACATGTGAACATATGAAAGTATGAACATATGAAAGTATGAACATATGAAAGTATGGACATGTGAACATATGAAAGTATGAACATATGAAAGTATGAACATATGAAAGTATGAAAGTATGAACATGTGAACATATGAAAGTATGAACATGTGAACATATGAACATATGAAAGTATGAACATATGAAAGTATGGACATGTGAACATATGAAAGTATGAACATATGAAAGTATGAACATGTGAACATATGAAAGTATGAACATATGAAAGTATGAACATATGAAAGTATGAACATATGAAAGTATGAACATGTGAACATATGAAAGTATGAACATATGAAAGTATGAACATGTGAACATATGAAAGTATGAACATATGAAAGTATGAACATATGAAAGTATGAACATGTGAACATATGAAAGTATGAACATATGAAAGTATGAAAGTATGAACATATGAACATATGAAAGTATAAACATGTGAACATATGAAAGTATGAACATATGAAAGTATGAACATATGAAAGCATGAACATATGAAAGTATGAACACGTGAACATATGAAAGTATGAGGCTGAAAGGAGACCAGCATCGAAGCAGACTAACTAAACCGGATTTCATAGTTTCATAAGTTATGAATTTTCTGAAGTTGTATGACATCCCGGCTGCACGGTGGTCGAGTGGTTAGCATGTAGGTCTCACAGCTAGGAGACCCGAGTTTAATTCCACCCTCAGCCATCTCTGTGTGGAGTTTGCATGTTCTCCCCGTGCATGCGTGGCTTTTCTCCGGGTACTCCGGTTTCCTCCCACATTCCAAAAACATGCTAGGTTAATTAGCCACTCCAAATTGTCCATAGGTATGAATGTGAGTGTGAATGGTTGTTTGTCTATATGTGCCCTGTGATTGGCTGGCCACCAGTCCAGGGTGGACCCCGCCTCTCGCCCCAAGGCAGCTGGGATAGGCTCCAGCACCCCCTGTGACCTTTGTGAGGATAAGCCCATCAGCGGTGTAGTGCATCAACGGTGACGTTCCTGTCCTGTGAGCCGAGTTCTGGTCAGTTTTTGGTGTTGAAGAAAGTAGTCCCGGTTTAGTAAAGCGTTTTGCTTCTCCAAACAATATGCGTTCAAATGTGTAATACAGTACATATTATGACCGAGCACTTGATTAAGTAGGATAACGTGACTTTTGATTGACACAGTCAGAGAGGTACATTATTGTGCCGACAACTCCAACCAATTGTCTCATTTCCCAGTCATTTTCTGTTGGTTCGTGTTTGATTCCCGCTCCTCCTGCAGGAATAACCTTTTGTGCAGACACGAGGAGCGTTTGATTTACTTTATCTGCTAACCGACACGCACACTCACGGCGCACTTCAAGCGCGTGGCAGGATGCCTCCAACATCAAAGGCGTCTCCTGCGCTTTAAACGCCGGGACCCCGCCGAACCGCCATTTAAGGCACCCCCCCCCCCCACACACACACACACTGAAGGAGAGAGACGACATAACACATTTTCAGCACCACTTGATGGACTCCGTTGTTGATCAGCCATTGTTTGCAGCTTTTAATGACTCCATCGCTCATGTGACTTCATTATGGCGTCATGTGACTGTGATGAGAACGACTATTGGTCCATTTTGTGTCTGTGCACAGGTTTATTGCACGTGTGTGTGTGTGTGTGTGTGTGAGACCCCCCCACCCCCCCACACACCTTATTTACTCCTCGTGGTGTGTGTGTGTGTGTGACGAATGTGGAGGTGTCAGCGGTCAGTTAGAAAAAAATAAAAATAAAAATCCTCCAAAAAGCTGCTGTACGTATATTGGATGACAGGAAGTGATGTGCTTTACAAAATAAAAGCGCCTGGCCTGGCTCCTTGAGACAAACGGAAGAAATAGCAGCTCAGCGACTGGTCCCAATTTTTCACATGCCCGTTTGTTCAACGTACGCGTGTTTATAAGTCGAGAGAGGAAGTGATTGTCGGCCTTCATCACATTTAGCGGCGTTCCCTAATGGACCTGCATCCGTTTGGAATGACACGGGCCATTACAGCCTCCGTGCACGCTCCCTTTATTCTGGTTCTTTACTAGAAAGTATGTCGGCCGTGTTTACACCGAAGAACACGACATCGCTGTCCTTACTAGAGTCAACTATTTGTGTCTCAGAGGGACACATTAGTTTTTACTTACTTTGTAATCATGTGTGTGTGTGTGTGTGTGTGTGTGTGTGTTATATTGTCCACTTTGGACAGTGTCTTCTTCACTGTCTGCAATTTAACTCCACCAACACCCATCATCCCGCCTCCCACGATGGCCATTTTAGTGTGATGGATGGACTGTGTGTGCGTGTCTGTCTTGTGCTATGTATTGATGTGTACCGTCTACTGTTTGGGCTGTGTGTGTGTTGGTACAATTTCCAAAACATTAGCAAGGCATCCGTTAGTTGGACGAGGTGAGAGGAGGAGATAAAGAGATAGAATATAAGATAAAAGATTAACTTTGGATTGGAGGTGTGACGCTATGCTGTCATCACGACTTTGTTTTGGGTACAGGAGGAGAACAAAATACAAAGAACAAAATGACCTAGCTTTTGTGTAAACAGCTTTAATTACCGTATTTTATGGACTATAAGTCGCTCTGGAGTATAAGTCGCACAAGGCCAAAAATGCATAATCAGGTAGAAAAAAAAACATACATAAGTCGCACAAGGCCAAAAATGCATAATTAGGTAAAAAAAAAACATACATAAGTCGCACTGGAGTATAAGTTACACAAGGCCAAAAATGCATATTTAGGTAGAAAAAACATACATAAGTCGCACAAGGCCAAAAATGCATAATTAGGTAAAAAAAAAAAAACATACATAAGTCACACTGGAGTATAAGTCCCACAAGGGCAAAAATGCATAATTAGGTAAAAAAAACATACATAAGTCGCACAAGGCCAAAAATGCATAATTAGGTAGAAAAAACATACATAAGTCGCACAAGGCCAAAAATGCATAATTAGGTTAAAAAAAACATACATAAGTCGCACTGGAGTATAAGTCGCACAAGGCCAAAAATGCATAATTAGGTAGAAAAAAAACATACATAAGTTGCATTGAAGTATAAGTCACACAAGGGCAAAAATGCATAATTAGGTAGAAAAAACATACATAAGTTACACAAGGCCAAAAATGCATAATTAGGTAAAAAAAAAACATACATAAGTCGCATTGAAGTATAAGTCACACAAGGGCAAAAATGCATAATTAGGTAGAAAAAACATACATAAGTCCCACAAGGCCAAAAATGCATCATTAGGTAGAAAAAGAACATGTCCTAATTTTTTTTTCTACTAATCTCTACAGTATGTCACCCAAATGAAATTGTTAACATAATTTATTTATATATACTTATACACTATATATTTATTTAATACCCTTTCATATAATTATAGGTGCATATATATATATATATAAAGTATAAATAGAATGTTTGATATCCAACACCCAGCAACCAGGTGATTTAAATCATGAGGTTTGACTCATGTGATTCTGTGCACCCAATCAGGATATCACCCCTTGATCACATGACACACACACTAACCAATAAATAGCCAACAGGAAGACACATGGGTAAACACTTGCTGCACAGGTAGGCTTTCAAATATATTTGTATTTTATGGCATCTGAATGCCGAGCCAATGAAGTATTGATTGGTAACTATAGCTTGGTTACGACCCGCCAGGCGGCTAATGTGGTATCACTGCTAGCATGCCACAGTAAACCCAAAGTGTCGCCTTTGATTGCATCTTTGGATAATAATATGGCTTTTCATGCCAAATTGCTATCTAAACAACAACAATGGCTGTCAATCATTCAGTGTGAATAGTAGCCATCACTGCCAGCACAACATATCATACTCATCACAACACAATCGGCGTATGTTATTATTGTTATTGATGTCAATATGTCACCCTTCATGGCTGTGTTCATAGTTGTCTAAACGTGGCTCGCTGTCACTCATCTGTCCGTTACAGGAAGTACATTATTTTACGACTAGTATGGGATAATAGTAAGGGGTTTCACGGCAGGGGTAAATAATCCGGTATTGTATTTTGCAACGTCAGGGTCACACCCTGATACTGGGGGCCAATCTTTTCTGCACGTGTGATATCAGAGTCGATATCAGTCAATGTTATTGTTGTGGATATGTCACTTTCTTTGCTGTCAGTTCATCGGAACGTGTTCTGGTTGTGACATCACGGCCAAGATGGCAGCGGTTCATAACTTTATTTCTCTTGTATTTTAGAGTTTATACATTTTATACATTTTTCTATGACGGCAGTGAAAAAATGTTTTATTAAGTGAGTACTTTCATTTTATTTTATTTTTATTTTATTTTATTTTATTTTTATTTTTTTATGGGTTTTGGTGTCATGGGCACTTTAAGGACTGCTTGGAAGATAGTTAAGTTAAGATATCAATTTCATTGGTGTTGACTGACAAGTCATTCACAGGAGGCCCCGCCCACATGAATAAAGACGCAAACGGGACAAATAAATTCATTCATTCATTCATTTTCTACCACTTTTCCTCACGAGGGTCGCGGGGGGTGCTGGAGCCTATCCCAGCTGTCTTCGGGCGTAAGGCGGGGTACACCCTGGACTGGTGGCCAGCCAATCACAGGGCACATATAGACAAACAACCATTCACACTCACACCTATGGACAATTTGGAGTGGCTAATTAACCTAGCATGTTTTTGGAATGTGGGAGGAAACCGGAGTACCCGGAGAAAACCCACGCATGCACGGGGAGAACATGCAAACTCCACACAGAGATGCCCGAGGGTGGAATTGAACCCTGGTTTCCTAGCTGTGAGGTCTGTGCGCTAACCCCTAGACCACCGTGCCGCCCAGGACAAATAAATAAAATGTATAATTTCATAATTGCTTGCTTGTCTAACTAACCTTAAAGGTCCAACCACCACATGGTCCACAATGTTCTTAACACACACAGAGTGTTGTTGTCCACCCGGCTGTGGTTCTTCATGTCCTCATGTGTTCTGTTCTGTGTGTTCCACAGTGACCCCTACTGGGAGCGGCCGGCCAATGCGGGCAGCTGCGCGGCCGCCCGACCCAAGACGCTTCACCTGGCCGGCCAGCAGCATACCTCGTCGCCATGGTAATGTTGTAGCTAGCTTCTTTTTCCGTATTGTAGCATTGCAGGAGGACGTTAGCGTGGATTGTCTCATTTGAACATTTTGTGGAATCTTCACACATCACATGATCAAAGAGTCATCTGACACTTGATTTGTTTTCATATTTTAAGGTTTGAAACCTGAATGTATTTACCTGCATGAAGGTGTGTGTGTGTGTGTGTGTGTGTGTATAAACAACTTGTGTGTTTCCTCTTCAGTTCATCACCTTCTCCTTTCCGTCGTCTTCCTCCCTGTAGATGTCTTTGTGACTGAGAAGAAGGGATTTTGACTATGACAGTGTGTGTATATATATATATGTGTGTGTGTGTGTGTGTGTGTGTGTGTGTGTGTGTGTGTGTTATTGTATGAGACAACAGAGGGAGGATTTGTGTCGAATCAGGCATTTGAAAGAAGAAGAAGACTCTTATTAGCTCATTAGAGAACAATCTTAGCATCCGCTGCACCAGACGCACACGCTCGTGCACATAGGTACTTCTTTTGTTTGATGGCGGCGGCGTGTTGCACTCATGTGGGTTTTTTTTTTTTTTTTTTTTTTTGGTCACATGAGGCAAGTGTTGGCTGACTTCCTGTCTTTGATGGCACACCTTCTAACCTACTTCCTCCCCGGTGTCTCCCACTTTCCTCCCCATTCCTCTCCCTCTCAGCATCAGCATCCTTGCTATGTTTGTATTTTCTATATTTCATCTTTGGCCCTGTTCTTTGTCTGGCAGGAAACGTGTTAATAATGGATTGAATAGACTTAGAGGTGTGTGTGTGTGTGTGTGTGTGTGTGTGTGTGTACGCACGAAGCTGAACCCGTTTGAAGCGTCGACGTGTTGCTTGTCGTCCAGAAGCAGTGAAGTATTGATCTCGGCGCTCGTTTGTCTGATTTGCCTCTGAACTCGCCAGTCGGAATGTTTGATGAAATGGTTTGAATTCATCTTCATCGTTTTGCAGGTGAAGCTCCTTCAAAGAGCTTCAGCCTCTTTAAGTTGGCCTACATTACCCATAATCCTCCAGAGGAGCCTTCAGCCTCCTTTTCAGCATCAGTCAGTTCTTCTCAGCAAACGTGGGAAATGTAAATCGTCAAAGTCTGTCCGGTGTACAGACAATGTTTTAAATCACTTTTAGAGTAGTTTTAAGTGTAAAAAGAAGTGGAGTAGTGTTACTAGCATCAGAGGTCTCATATGGTGATGCTGGTTTTCAAACATAAAATGTGAAGCAAAATTTGGGCTTTCTAAAAACACTTAAAAATGTATAGTTGTGGGGGAATCCATGTTGTTTGTGATGTAAACAAAGGCCGTGTGTGACGTCAAAACGTACGTTGTTGCAGGTGGTGATGCTCTGGTTATTGGCGTCCATACCCAATTACATAATTGGATTGTTCTCCAAATCGGGGAAAAATAACCCGCCTTAGTCAGCCATAAAAATGGACCTACTATTTGTGTTTTAGGAAGAACAAGATATCCACATACATCATATTTTAATTTGGAGAACAGTAATCAATACCGTTGCCTTTTTTCTAACCTGCGGACCAAACCATTAGGTTCATATTCATGTGGTCCATCTCAGGCCTAAGCAATCACTCTATTAATCGGTAATTATTTTTGTGACCCACCAGTGAGCCGGGACTACCAAAAACTGACCAGAACTCGGCTCACAGGAAGTAGTGGGGGAAAGGTCACCGTTGATGCACTACACTACTGATGGGGATGTCCTTCATTCATTCATTTTCTACCGCTTATCCTCACAAGGGTCACGGAGGTGCTGGAGCCTATCCCAGCTGTCTTCTTGGGGCAAGAGGCGGGGTCCACCCTGGACTGGTGGCCAGCCAATCCCAGGGCACATATAGACAAACAACCATTCACACTCACATTCATACCTATGGACAATTTGGAGTGGCTAATTAAGCTAGCGCTAACCACTAGACCGCCTCAGATTAATCAACTAAGGAAATAACGGTGTTAGCGCGTAGACCTCACAGCTAGGAGACTGGAGTTAGTTTCCCACCCTGGGGCATCTCTGTGTGGAGTTTGCATGTTCTCCGGGTACTCCGGTTTCCTCCCACATTCCAAAAACATGCTAGGTTAATTAGCCACTCCAAATTGTCCATAGGTATGAATGTGAGTGTGAATGGTTGTTTGTCTAAAAGTGCCCTGTGATTGGCTGCCGACCAATCCAGGGTGGACCCAGCCGGTAGAAATCAACTGAATCAACTTTTGCTTAGAAGGAGTTAAAAGGGAAACCTTGTTACCGTAATGCCTCAACTTAAGACTCATCAGCTTTGGTCAAAATGGCAAATTATGATGAAGATGCAAGAAAAGTCAGTCATGATCTTCTAGAACATCTTCCACCATTTTGTTTTGTCTTTTCCATGTTCTAATGAGGGCTGCACGGCGGTCGAGTGGTTAGCGCGTAGATCTCACAGCTAGGAGACCAGGGTTCAATTCCACCCTGGGCCATCTCTGTGGAGTTTGCGTGTTCTCTGGGTACTCCGGTTTCCTCCCACATTCCAAAAACATGCTAGGTTAATTAGCCACTCCAAATTGTCCATAGGTGTGAATGTGAGTGTGAATGGTTGTTTGTCTATATGTGCCCTGGGATTGGCTGGCCACCAGTCCAGGGTGAAGACAGCTGGGATAGGCTCCAGCACTCCTCGACCTCGTGATGATAAGCGGTAGAAAATGAATGAATGAATTTGAAATATTGAACACTATTAATAATTTGGGCTGCACGGTGGTCTAGTGGTTAGCGCGCAGGCCTCACAGCTAGGAACCCCAGTTCAATTCCATCCTCGGCCATCTCTGCGTGGAGTTTGTGTGGGTTTTCTCCGGGTACTCCGGTTTCCTCCCACATTCCAAAAACATGCTAGGTTAATTAGCCACTCCAAATTGTCCATAGGTATGAATGTGAGTGTGAATGGTTGTTTGTCTATATGTGCCCTGGGATTGGCTGGCCACCAGTCCAGGGTGTACCCCGCCTCTCGCCCGAAGAAGACAGCTGGGATAGGCTCCAGCACCCCCGCGACCTCATGATGATAAGTGGTAGAAAATGAATGAATGAAAATAATGTTTATTTTATAATATTTATGTTTTTAAAAGCTTTAGTTGACATGACAGCACATTGACAGGAAGTCAACTGCCTGCCAAACCAACAGGTGGCGCTAAAACTGTAAGACTCTTTCAACGTTCAAAGAAAGCGACTTCCTGAAAAGACACAAGTAAAGAGCGTAATCTCACCTGCGTGTCGTTTTACTTGAAGAAGTTTTCCGTGGACGGCGAAGGCGGCTTCATGAGAGGCAAACACTTAGTCAATTAGTGCAGGTTGATTTCAAAGAAGAAGAAGAGATGTTGTGTTGGTGTTGTGATAGCAGAAAGCCTCCAGCTGGCCTCTCATGTGACGCTCATTGATTGATTTACTTTACTGCTGTTTGCAGGGAGGAAGATGAAAGCTAAATCAACCTCAGCAGGTGTGGGGGGGGGGGGGGGGCAAAAACTACACAACCATTAGCGTTAGCTCCTGCAGCTAGCTCACCTGAGGACTTTAAACATCTTTGATTTCTCTTTGATTTGCACGCAGTTTACTTTTACTTTTTAATTGGATCCAGCTCGCTCGCTTCGTGCACAGCAGCGTTTCCTTTGAGGCTTGTTTTCTTGGCGTTAAATGAAACAGGAAGTCAACACGTCACGTGATGAAGACGCTGTTTGCAGTTGAGGGCACCACTCACTACGACTGGGGCTGGGAACCTAAGGGTATCTCCTAATACCATACCATTCACCATGCTGTACTTATTTTTTTATTTTTATTTTTACTGTGCAGCCTTTGGTCCTGGGACAAAAATACCAATATCACTACTTTACTATATTTCATTTTTACCAAAGATAATTAATAAGTGGTCGCTGTTTTGTGGTTGTCTATAGCATTGTCATTCATTCATTCATTCATTTTCTACCGCTTATCCTCACAAGGGTCGCGGGGGTGTTGGAGCCTATCCCAGCTGTCTTCTTGGGGCGAGAGGCGGGGTCCACCCTGGACTGGTGGCCAGCCAATCCCAGGGCACATATAGACAAACAACCATTCACACTCACATTCATACCTATGGACAATTTGGAGCGGCTAATTAACCTAGCATGTTTTTGGAATGTGGGAGGAAACCGGAGTACCCGGAGAAAACCCACGCATGCACGGGGAGAACATGCAAACTCCACACAGAGATGGCCGAGGGTGGAATTGAACTCAGGGCTCCTAGCGCGCTAACCACTCGACCACCGTGCAGCCAGAATTTTACATTCATTCATTCATTTTTCTACCGCTTATCCTCACAAGGGTCATGGGGGGTGCTGGAGCCTATCCCGGCTTCTCTTCAGGCGATGCAATGCTGTCCTTCTGATGACAATAACATCTCAAAACAAAACATTTCATAGTTTCGATTTTTCAACATAATTTAAGAGTACAATGCCACATATCCTTGTTATGCTGGAGCCTATCCCAGCTCTCTTTGGCTAGACCAGGGTTACAACCTCGACTGGTGGCCAGCCAATCACAGGACACATATAGACAAACAACCATTCACACTCACATTCATACCTATGGACAATTTGGAGTGGCTAATTAACCTAGCATGTTTTTGGAATGTGGGAGGAAACTGGAGTACCCGGAGAAAACCCACACACGAGGAGAACATGCAAACTCCACACTGAGATGGCTGAGGGTGGAATTGAACTTGGGGTTCTTAGCGCGCTAACCACTCGACCACCGTGCAGCCAGAATTTTACATTCATTCATTCATTTTTCTACCGCTTATCCTCACAAGGGTCATGGGGGGTGCTGGAGCCTATCCCGGCTTCTCTTCAGGCGATGCAATGCTGTCCTTCTGATGACAATAACATCTCAAAACAAAACATTTCATAGTTTCGATTTTTCAACATAATTTAAGAGTACAATGCCACATATCCTTGTTATGCTGGAGCCTATCCCAGCTCTCTTTGGCTAGACCAGGGTTACAACCTCGACTGGTGGCCAGCCAATCGCAGGACACATATAGACAAACAACCATTCACACTCACATTCATACCTATGGACAATTTGGAGTGGCTAATTAACCTAGCATGTTTTTGGAATGTGGGAGGAAACCGGAGTACCCGGAGAAAACCCACGCATGCACGGGGAGAACATGCAAACTTCATACAGAGATGGCTGAGGGTGGAATTGAACTCGGGTCTCCTCGCTGTGAAGCCTGTGTGCTAACCACCCGTCCACTGTGCAGCCCTGGTTCAAGTATATTTTTCATCAAAATAGTAGCCATGCCAAAATGTTGTGTTGCTGCTGGATGTTCACAGTATCCGAGTGATACTGTCGTGGGGGTGCTGGAGCCTATCCCAGCTCTCTTTGGCTAGACCAGGGTTACACCCTGGACTGGTGGCCAGCCAATCACAGGGCACATATAGACAAACAACCATTCACACTCACATTCATACCTATGGATGATTTGGATTGGCTAATTAACCTAGCATGTCACACAACACACATTTGGGGAGTGCCCAACTAACTCTAAGACAAATACATGACTAATGTATTTCTTCAAAATGGAGTCATTGATTGGCTACTGCTATTCTTCCTGGGAAGAACGTCTTACCGGAAAACAAACTTGCCCACTTTGGACACGTCATTAGCTTCAAAGAGAACCGAGACATCGAGAACGTCCATCAGTTGAGTGAAAACCTCCACAGAGGTCAAACCAAAGTAATATATGTGACACGAGTACGCAACACCAACGTTTGATTGACAGCCGCTATGCCCACCACCATCATGGTGCTCGTGTCGTGAACATTCAACTGTGAAAGTCTGTGAAATGATGGTCTTCACATCTCCACTAATACCTCCTCCTTCTCCTCCTCCTTCTCCTGCGGCTGGCCAGGATGCGGGCCTATCGGCTCTGGTTCTGGTCCACTTGCCGCATGGACAAGATTTAGCCGCCAATCCTCCTCAGATAGCAGCAGAGCCGGCGAGGGGGGGGGGCTGGGAGGGGGGTACTGAGCCCACATAATTGTGAAGAAGTTCATGTGGGAATAAAAGCTGGAAGGAGTTCAAACTGAAAGAACTAAGAACCTGCAGTACCAAAGTCCTTAAGAACGTTTAAGCATGATTGGACCAGGTTGACAAAGAGAGGTCAAAGGTAATTGTGCTGACACAGGCATGTACCCCGCCTCTCGCCCAAAGACAGCTGGGATAGGCTCCAGCACCCCCACGACAGTATCACTCGGATACTGTGAACATCCAGCAGCAACACAACATTTTGGCATGACTACTATTTTGATGAAAAATATACTGAACCAGGGCTGCACAGTGGACGGGTGGTTAGCACACAGGCTTCACAGCGAGGAAACCCGAGTTCAATTCCACCCTCGGCCATCTCTGTGTGGAGTTTGCATGTTCTCCCCGTGCATGCGTGGGTTTTCTCCGGGTACTCCGGTTTCCTCCCACATTCCAAAAACATGCTAGGTTAATTAGCCACTCCAAATTGTCCATAGGTATGAATGTGAGTGTGAATGGTTGTTTGTCTATATGTGCCCTGTGATTGGCTGGCCACCAGTCCAGGGTGTACCCCGCCTCTCGCCCGAAGAAGACAGCTGGGATAGGCTCCAGCACCCCGCGACCTCGTGATGATAAGCGGTAGAAAATGAATGAATGAATGAATTTGAAATATTGAACACGATTAATAATTTGGGCTGCACGGTGGTTAAGTGGTTAGCGCGCAGGCCTCACAGCTAGGAGACCCGAGTTCAATTCCACCCTCGGCCATCTCTGTGTGGAGTTTGTGTGGGTTTTCTCCGGGTACTCCGGTTTCCTCCCACATTCCAAAAACATGCTAGGTTAATTAGCCACTCCAAATTGTCCATAGGTATGAATGTGAGTGTGAATGGTTGTTTGTCTATATGTGCCCTGGGATTGGCTGGCTGGCTCTCGCCCGAAGACAGCTGGGATAGGCTCCAGCACCCCTGTGACTGCTGTGAGGATAAGCGGCATAAAATGAATGAATGAATGAGGACTCGATGACTTGATGACTTGTTCATGTTCGGAATTATCGAGATTGGAGGAAAAATGTTGAAAAGTCTTCCTGTCTTTGGATGAAATGACTTTGTGTCCTCTGCATTCCTGATGTCAATAGTTCTAGGAGGTCACATGATTCGGACTCTGTCCCAAGATGACTTTGTCCACACACACACACACACACACACACACACCTGTAGCTCCCACACCTGTCTTGTCTGGCTTCACGGCGGCCTTCACGTGCCGCATGCTGTTGTCAGGCGGCGTGGGAATTCCCAGTGGAGCTCCATGATCACAGATGCTCGGCTGATAGGATGTCCACATAGTGAGCACACACGCACACGCGTGCACGTTGTTTGACCGCCACCTTGTCATTCAAGGACGAGCGTGCACGGAGCGCTCCATCTGGCTTCGGGACTGTGTCGGGTGCCGTGCCGTGTGGGTCCATTGTGGATGGGTGGGTCCACTGTGGATGAAGAAATAACACTTCATCACTTTCACATTCCACACGCTTGGTTCTGCCCTTCGCCGCTTCCCGCCGTCACGTGTGTGTTGTGTTGTGTTGTGTTGTGTTTTGTGTTATGGTTCCTGACAACACAAACGCACAATGAGAGCGAGACCGCAGGCCATGTTGAGAATGAGCACGGCGTGAACGCCATCAATTATTCATCGTTTTTGTCTGCGCGTAAACAAGATGTCTGACACACATACCGCCCCCCCCCCCCCCCCCCCACACACACACACAAGCAACGAGCACACAACCTGTTGATCGCTTCCACACCAGGAAGGACAGATATGATAATATGACATCACCGCACAACATTTTAGCTGCTAAAGCTATCTATTTAGCCTTTAGCATGTTTAGCCTTCAGCATTTGGTTTAGTTAACGTTAGCTGCTAAAGCTTGTTTCTATTTAGCCTTTAGCACGTTTAGCCTTTTAGCCTTCAGCATTTGGTTTAGCTAACGTTAGCTGCTAAAGCTTGTTTCTATTTAGCCTTTAGCACGTTTAGCCTTTTAGCCTTCAGCATTTGGTTTAGCTAACGTTAGCTGCTAAAGCTTGTTTCTATTTAGCCTTTAGCACGTTTAGCCTTTTAGCCTTCAGCATTTGGTTTAGCTAACGTTAGCTGCTAAAGCTTGTTTCTATTTAGCCTTTAGCACGTTTAGCCTTTTAGCCTTCAGCATTTGGTTTAGCTAACGTTAGCTGCTAAAGCTTGTTTCTATTTAGCCTTTAGCACGTTTAGCCTTTTAGCCTTCAGCATTTGGTTTCGCTAACGTTAACTGCTAAAGCTTGTTTCTATTTAGCCTTTAGCATGTTCAGCCTTTTAGCCTTTAGCATTTGGTTCAGCTAACATTAGCCGCTAAAGCTTGTTACTATTTAGCCTTTAGCATTTGGTTTAGCTAACATTAGCTGCTAAAGCTTGTTTCTATTTAGCCTTTAGCACGTTTAGCCTTTTAGCCTTCAGCATTTGGTTTAGCTAACATTAGCTGCTAAAGCTATTTAGCCTTTAGCCTGTTTAGCCTTTTAGCCTTCAGCATTTGGTTTAGCTAACATTAGCTGCTAAAGCTTGTTTCTATTTAGCCTTTAGCACGTTTAGCCCTTTAGCCTTCAGCATTTGGTTTAGCTAACGTTAGCTGCTAAAGCTTGTTTCTCCTCGGCTTTGATTACCTTTTCATTTAGCTGATTGAATGATTGATGAAGTTCTTTCTCCGATGTTAAGAAACACTCCTGGTGTTGTTGTGTTGTGTTGTGTTGTGTTGTTGTGTTTTCCTTGTGTGTAATCAGATGCAGGCAGGTGAGATCCAGCAGGTGTGTGTTTCTGTTTTTGGCTTGTGGTTTCATTCTGGGAAGAAGCTGCTTGTCAGTGGGATTCCAGTGTATTTTGGCTTCTTTGCTGTGTGTGGGTGTGTGTGTGGGTGTGGGTGTGTGTGTGTGTGTGGGTGTGTGTGCTCAGTGTGTTGTAGGCCAAAGGTGTGTTGTTGTAACTCAGTTGCCAAGCTAATTAGTGCCGTAGAGCTTGGAGGCCTGCAGAGAGATTACACCACACTGTGTGTGTGTGTGTGTGCGTGCGCGTGTGTGTGTGCGTATGTGTGTGCGTATATGTGTGTGTGTATTGTGCCAAAACATCTCTTTGCTTCTCATTCTCGTAGCTTTTGTACACCTTAGAAAACACAAAGATGTCTCCTACTGATCAGGACATGTCTGATGTCTTTTTATCATATAGACACACTCTTGTTTACTGTGCAGCCACACACACACACACCTACACACTCACACACACACACATATACACACACACATATACACACATGCTGACTACTAAGCCATGTAGCATGTTAGCACACAAGAGGCTTACGTTGGCACGAAGGAAACATGAGCACGAGAAGGTAAGTGAGGAGGTGACGAAGGATGAAGGTGAGGAAAGGAGGTGATGATGAAGGCCACCGAGGATGAGGAGGAAGGTGTTGTCTTTGATTGAAGGTTAAAGGAGGACAAGATGGAGATGATGGAGATGCAGGAGGAGAATGGAGGTGTGTGTGTGGTCCGGCAGCTTCTTAACAAGGGACTCCTGCTAATTTGGTAGCTAATACCGAGCTGTTCCACTCCAGTGAACGTGGGGGGGAGGAGATAAGGCCAGATGAGGAGAAAGGAATAAAAGAGGAGTAAAGATGCAGACAGGAAGAAGAAGAAGAAGAAGACGAGTCGGGCTGAACAATGGAGGGTGAGGAGGTGAAGGTAACTCAACCTTGTGTGCAGCTGTCACCTTCTTCCTTCCTCTTCTTGGCTTCTTGCTTCCTTCTTTCATCATCTTCGTCATGTGACTGCTCGGTGACCTTTACCCTCGAAAACAACAACAGGAAGACGAGGACCAATCAGAGAGTTCCGTACAGTATGTGCACGCCCATCATGCACCTGTCTTAGTGTTATTTCGGGGAAAGAGACTCGAACAAATGGAGTACTTGCATCAGTGTACTTCAATAAGTATACTGTGTACATTTACTGTGTACTTAGTGTGAATGGACGCTGCCCCAAATCTACTGTTGTTTTGAGTGCGTGAGGATTTTGCATTAGATGCTATAAAGCAGGGTCTCAAATACGCGGCCCGCGGGCCAAATGTGGCCCGCAGGACACTAGTTTGAGACCCCCGCCTTGATATGAAAGTTTAATGTTTGATATGGATGCTGTATGGTATCATGTACCCAGAAAAAAATATTACGTTTGATTCATGTTCATGTTAAAGGTTAAATAACTGTTAATAGTTATCCTCCCTATCCGTGTGGAAGTGGTTAAGTTCTTGGCTATTTAAGTTGAAAGGAAATAACTTGAAGGCTACCGTTTAGGTGGCTAGCTCTCTAGTTTGCGAGTTAGCATGTGTCTCGAGACCCTGCAGTTGCGCAATATGTTGTAAATAAAAAGAGTATAAATGTGACTATAGTCGTGTTTTGTCATGTCTACAGGGCTCTAATAATGCTTTGTTCATTTTAATCTGGAAAAAATCATTTGTCTACCCACCAACTATATGTGCTTTCTTAAGTTTTTATTATTATTATTATATTTATTTATTACTGATTTATTGGTTTTCTTTATTCTTGATTTTTTATTTTTCATCTTATTTTGTACAGAAAAATAAAAATTAAGATATTTGAGAACAGTGGAATGTTTTATCAGAGCTTTTCTTGTAGAAAATCGGAATTTTTAATTTGGAAAAACTTTTTTGGAAATTTTTTTTTTTGGAATTTTGGAAAAAAATTTTGGAAAAAAAAAATTTTTTTTTTTTTTTTTGGAAAACCTGATGTGGCCCAGTCTCACCCAGACCCTAGCTCCAGTGGCCCCCCAAGTAAATTGAGTTTGATACCCCTGCCATAAAGGAAGCTAAGGCGTTGCAGGCCTCGGTGAAGGATGCAAATGAGACATTGCATCATCATCATCATCATCATCACCACGCACCAATTGCGACACCCTCACTCAAAACTTTATGATATATTTTTTGAAAGATGGCGTGCACACTCTCTGCGTCTCTTTTGTCCCTATGAAGACATCAGTCACGTGACTAGGCTTTGTAATAATTGTTGTTGCATTAATCTCGGGTAATGAATAGCCTCCAGATTGACATTATTAGCCGCTAATGCTGATGAATGTTCATATTAGCGCGCGTGGCCATGCAAACGTGGACTAATTGCCGCATGGTCGTCGTTCCTGAGGAGATAACTGCTCTTACGGAGTGACGAGACAAAGCGCCCGCCGGCAACAAACAGCACACAGTAAATGATGGCACTTCCAAATATCAATTAATGTTGCACTAATTAGTAAGTTTACTCTCTTGGGAAAACCACCAATGATTTAATAGCCGCCAGCTAACTTTTATTTTTATTTTTTTTGATTTCTCAGTGTTGCTACAGCCGTTGTTGTTGGCGTTGTTTGGTACACTAAGCATGGCCCGTTTATGGCCTGTTTGAATCCGTTACCATGAATCTTTCCAAATTATATTTTGGTACATGAAAGCGCTAGCTGGCAATAGCATTTGTGATATTATTATTATTATTATTAAGGAAGGAAAACAAGGCAGGCTAATTCATTTGACGGTACATTCAAGCACATAATAACGACGAGTCAGTTAATGAATGCAATTGCTCCTCTTGCAAGCTGATGGATGAGGCTCAGCGGTGGCATCGACCGTCAACGGGTAGAACTAGGGCAGCGGAGCCAACTTCTCCTGGCTGGAGAGCTCCCTCTGGGACAGGAACAACGAGGAGGAAGTATGTCGCTTACCAACGACAGTGCAGTGCGAGTCCTTGATTAAAATGTCAGCGCTGGTTTCAGATTCTTACGTACAATTTTTTTTTTTTAAAGCTCGTTAGAGCGATCAGAGATTGCGATTTTTTTCTTTTTTTTTCTGGTACGGATCTTTGCTGCACAGCAAGGTGAAGAAGATGATGCTGATGGGAAACAAAAACACAGGCTACTCATCCGGGTGTTAACTATGAAAAACTGAAAGAAACCTCATAGTGGTGGGCAAAACCGTTCATTTCGTTGAACGGATCCGTCCGGTTCAGTCAGTAAAAAGATCCGTTCATTTCAGTCATTTCGGTCATTTCGGTCAATTGGTTGTTAGCCTGTGCAAAAACCCGTTCAGCCGTGTTGAGTCAGTCCGTTCATTCATGTTCACGTTCGTTCCAGCAATACGTGATGACGTATTATGACAGCCAACCGGATCCGAGCATCTCAGCTCCGCGTTCCGGTGTTACGATCCCCCCCATCCGACGCTGTGACCGCTGCACTCATCACCCCCCCACCCGTCCACAACGCTGCGATCGAGCTATAAAATTATAATCGGAATAACAAAAAATATCAGGTTTTTAATGACTTTTACTATCTTGAGGTGCATTAATTAAATTCCTAAAAACAGTGCTCTGTCGGTCATGAATGAACGGCTGACGAGTGTCGGTCAATTAGTGGTGTGTCGGTCATGAACAAACGGGTCAAAAAACTTTGATTGATTGGCCGGGTCAGCTAACCCCACCCACCCACAGAGCAAGGCGCGACGATAGGATAAGACAAGCAAACACGCAGATAGCCCCGCCCCGCAAAAAGAACGGTGAACTGACTCTCCAGCCAATCAAAAACAAGCATTTGCAACTGAACAGACTGAACGGGTATTTTAAGGGCGGTGACCTTGTTCATTCAGTTCACAAAAAAAAAACGAGTTCTTTTGACCCGTTGACCCAAATTGATGTCAGCTGTACGGAAACTGATTCTAGCCCGCACAATTTCCCCGTGGAAGCGCAGAACTGGGGAAGTTTAATACGGCCAACCTCATTGCGAATATGACGTGGCATCACACAGGAAACGCCTGTGACAAAAAGTAATTAGCTATTAGAGAAACGAGCGAGCCCCTGTCAGTGGTGAGTAATGGCAGCTTTAAATGTTTTACTGAGCACTTCCAGTCTCGCTATATTATCTGCCACGTTGTTGCGGATGAAATTCTCCACATGCATAAAGAAGGAAATGGGTCAGTTTTTGTAAAAAAAAAAAAAAACTGCAAAAAAAAATCCATAAATGTATATATGATTTGTGCTTTTCAACCCAAAAAATGTATGATTCATGTTGATATCGGAAAATTGTTATTGTTATATCGGTACACGCCTATAAATAAGGAATCCTGACTTCACTTCCAAAATTTGCTTGTCACGGTCGGGACTGGAACCAATTATCCGTGATAAACGAGGGAGTCATGTAACAATGTCATGTATTATTATTAGGTAATATTTACCCAGCACTTTTTAATATAGTTTGATTTCCTAAGACAACGAAACTTTACAATCACACACAACATTCATTCATTCATTTTCTACCGCTTATCCTCACGAAGGTCGCGGGAGCCTATCCCAACTGTCTTCGAGCGAGAGGCGGGGTCCACCCTGGACTGGTGGCCAGCCAATCCCAGGGCACATATAGACAAACAACCATTCACACTCACATTCATACCTATGGACAATTTGGAGTGGCTAATTAACCTAGCATGTTTTTGGAATGTGGGAGGAAACCGGAGTACCCGGAGAACTCCACAAAGAGATGGCCCAGGGTGGAATTGAACCCTGGTCTCCTAGCTGTGAGGTCTGCGCGCTAACCACTTGTCCATCGTGCAGACCTCATTAGAACATGTCAAAGACAAAACAAAATGGTGGAAGATGTTCCAGAAGATCATGACTGACTTTTCTTGCATCTTCATCATAATTTGCCATTTTGAGCAAAGCTGATGAGTCTTAAGTTGAGGCATTACGGTAACAAGGTTTCCCTTTTAACTCCTTCTAAGCAAAAGTTGATTCACTGTTGTGTTTTTTTTTTTTTGTCACATCAACTTGAGAAACATCAAGTTGACTAACGACAAGTGTGTGTGTGTGTGTGTGTGTGTGTGTGTGTGTGTGTGTGTGCGTGTGCATGCGTGAGGAGGTGTGTGTGACCTTGACTCAAGTAGACATATTTATCATGTGGCGGCTGAGTCGGTAATGCAACACTTGTCCTGATCAGCGTGTGTGTGTGTGTGTGTGTGTGTGTGTGTGTGTGTGTGTGTGTTAAAAACACGAGATGAAACCACGTCGTAAAGTTCGGCCGGGTGACTTGATGGCGTTTTAAAGAGCTCGTCTGCGTGTGTGTGTGTGTGTCGTAAAGTTCAGTGAGGTGGGTCGATGGTTTTTTAAAGAGCTTGTCACAGGAAAGGAAGATGTGTGTTTTATTGTGTGTGTGTGTGTGTGTGTGTGTGTGTGTGTGTGTGTGTGTGTGTGGACACAAAGCATGCTGGGAAGGTCAGTGGGGGGGTTGGGGTTTAACTCGATGTCAATTGGAGGTCAAACTGGCCATGCGTCATGTGACAGAACTCACTGTTGTCGGGTAGATTTACTGTCCAGAGCAGCTAAGCCCCGCCCCTCCATGGAGGCCACACCCACAGGTAGAACTAAAGACGTTCTAGGTCAGGAGAGTCCAAACATTTTCACTTTGATATTCTTCTTCCGCTCAAACTAGAAACAACCTGGAGTGATTAACGTCACCGTGGAGGTACTACAAATAGTACCTGGTTGTACCCGCTCCTATAGCAAGTACTGTAAAAGGCCCAGGACGAATAGACGCTGTCGGACGTGGGATCCAAGCAAGAAGCTGATGACAGCATGCTTGCGTGGCGTTGAGCTTCACATGCTGTCCTAAAAAGGACCTCATGAGTCCTGAGTGGTTAATTAGCTCCTGTTTCTGTCAAAGAACCACAACAATGATGAAAGTCTTTCTAGATCTCAACTGCTTTGTACAACACTTTCACTCGGTCCCTGAACGCAACTTCCAAACACTTATGGAAGAAAATCTTTCAATATGTTGTGTTTGACCCCTCTCGCCCAAAGACAGCTGGGATAGGCTCCAGCACCCCCACGACAGTATCACTCAGATACTGTGAACATCCAGCAGCAACACAACATTTTGGCATGACTACTATTTTGATGAAAAATATACTGAACCAGGGCTGCACAGTGGATGGGTGGTTAGCACACAGGCTTCACAGCTAGGAGACCCCAGTTCAATTCCACCCTGGGCCATCTCTGCGTGGAGTTTGCATGTTCTCCCCGTGCATGCGTGGGTTTTCTCCGGGTAAACATGCTAGGTTAATAAGGCCACTCCAAATTGCCCTGTGATTGGCTGGCCACCAGTCCAGGGTGTACCCCGCCTCTCGCCCCAAGACAGCTGGGATAGGCTCCAGCACCCCCCACGACGGTATCACTCGAATACTGTGAACATCCAGCAGCAACACAACATTTTCGCATGACTACTATTTTGATGAAAAATATACTGAACCAACCTCACAGCTACGAGACCAGGGTTCAATTCCCACCCTCGGCCATCTCTGTGTGGAGTTTGCATGTTCTCCCCGTGCATGTGTGGGTTTTCTCCGGGTACTCCGGTTTCCTCCCACATTCCAAAAAAACATGCTAGGTTAATTAGCCACTCCAAATTGTCCATAGGTATGAATGTGAGTGTGAATGGTTGTTTGTCTATATGTGCCCTGGGATTGGCTGGCCACCAGTCCAGGGTGTACCCCGCCTCTTGCCCGAAGAAGACAGCTAGGATAGGCTCCAGCACCCCACGACAGTATTACTCGGATACTGTGAACATCCAGCAGCAACACAACATTTTGGCATGACTACTATTTTGATGAAAAATATACTGAACCAGGGCTGCACAGCGGACGGGTGGTTAGCACACAGGCTTCACAGCTAGGAGACCCCAGTTCAATTCCACCCTGGGCCATCTCTGCGTGGAGTTTGCATGTTCTCCCCGTGCATGCGTGGGTTTTCTCCGGGTATTCCGGTTTCCTCCCACATTCCAAAAAAACATGCTAGGTTAATTAGCCACTCCAAATTGTCCATAGGTATGAATGTGAGTGTGAATGGTTGTTTGTGTATATGTGCCCTGTGATTGGCTGGCCACCAGTCCAGGGTGGACCCCGCCTCTTGCCCCAAGACAGCTGGGATAGGCTCCAGCACCCCCCACGACATTATCACTCAGATACTGTGAACATCCAGCAGCAACACAACATTTTGGCATGACTACTATTTTGATGAAAAAGCTGGAGCTGTTTTCGGGTCTGACAAGTAAAATTATGTAATGATGGCTGCACGGCGGACAAGTGGTTAGCACGCAGGCCTCACAATTAGGAGACCTGTGTTCAATTCCACCCTGGGCCATCTCTGTGTGGAGTTTGCATGTTCTCCCCGTGCATGCGTGGGTTTTCTCCGGGTACTCCGGTTTCCTCCCACATTCCAAAAAAACATGCTAGGTTAATTAGCCACTCCAAATTGTCCATAGGTATGAATGTGAGTGTGAATGGTTGTTTGTCTACTATATGTGCCCTGGGATTGGCTGGCCACCAGTCCAGGGTGTACCCCTGAATGAAAATGAATGAATGTTCTAATGAGTAAATGAAGCAGTCCTGATGTTTTTTATGTTCTTCCCCTCAACCTTCTTGCGTTGTGCTCATGTTGTCCACGTTTCTTATTTGTGGAATACGCCACGAGGCAATGAAATATGAACTCCTGATGTGCACGGTGACAGGACGTAGATGGAAACACAAGAAGATGTACCTTTCATTAGGAAAGCACCGAGTTGACAGTCTTCTTCATCATCATCACCCTCAATCCATCATCAATAAATGATCAGCGTGTCTTGCTCATACACGTAGCAACCTCTTCTGTGTTTCATCAACACTTCATGAATCACGTGTGCTTAAATGCACGTGTGGCCAACAGGAAGTCCTCTGAGCTTTTTGGCTGCTGATTAATGGCCGAGTTAATTTGTAGCGGCATTGGAGGATGAGGAGGATGAAGGTTAGCTGAAGAAAGCATGGCCATCAGTGTTGTTGTTGAAGGATGAGAACAAACAAAGGTGACGTGTGCACTTGAGGGCAAGGTAGGAAGCAAGGAAGGAAGGATGTAAGGATGCGATGACATGGAGACTTTCAATGTCTGTTCAATTTTGAGCATCGTTTTGCTACCAGCATGACGCCGCAGTCTGACGTTGCAGCCTCGCCGCCATCCTGGCTGACGTCCTGCTTTGTCATCCGTTCAGGCTGCAGGCGCTGAGGAAGGAGAAGTCGCGGGACGCCGCCAGGTCGCGGAGGGGCAAGGAGAACTTTGAGTTTTACGAGCTGGCCAAGATGCTGCCGTTGCCGGGCGCCATCACCAGTCAGCTGGACAAGGCGTCCATCATCCGCCTCACCATCAGCTACCTGAAGATGAGGGACTTTGCCAACCAGGGAGACCCGCCCTGGAACCTGCGCATGGAAGGCCCGCCCCCCAACACCTCCGTCAAAGGTAGGACGACCTTCAAGGGAGGGGGTTCACACAAACGCACGCAGGCTGTTAGATAGCTAAACTGGGGTTCTCAACTGGTGGGTCTGGAGCTGTTTTTGGGTCTGACAAGCAAAATTATGTAATGATGGCTGCACGAGTGGTTAGCACGCAGGCCTCACAACTAGGAGACCTGTGTTCAATTCCACCCTTGGCCATCTCAGTGTGGAGTTTTCATGTTCTCCGGGTACTCCGGTTTCCACCCACATTCCAAAAACATGCTAGGTTAATTAGCCACTCCAAATTGTCCATAGGTATGAATGTGAGTGTGAATGGTTGTTTGTCTATATGTGCCCTGGGATTGGCTGGCCACCAGTCCAGGGTGGACCCCGCCTCTCGCCCCAAGAAGACAGCTGGGATAGGCTCCAGCATGAATGAATGACCCAATGTTTCTGAATGCACCTCACGTTCCTCTCTGTGCTAGCATGCTAGCTACGCCGCCATATGGTGCGTGACCATTACAGACATTCATTCATTCGTTCCTCACAAGGGTCACAGAGGGTGCTGGAGCCTATCCCAGCTGTCTTCTACACCCTGGACTGGTGGCCAGCCAATCCCAGGGCACATATAGACAAACAACCATTCACACTCACATTCATACCTATGGACAATTTGGAGTGGCTAATTAACCTAGCATGTTTTTGGAATGTGGGAAAAAAACGGAGTACCCGGAGAAAACTCACGCATGCACGGGCACAACATGCAAAGTTCACCGAGGGTGGAATTGAACTCGGGTCTCCTAGCTGTGAGGGCTGTGTGCTAACCACTCAACCGCCGTGCAGCCCCCATTACAAACATTGTCTTTAAATATAAGACATTTAAGAAATTTGAGTGTATCAATTTCTGCAATTTGGGTCACCTGCCACGGGGGGGGGGGTCATAGTGGGTCCCCCAGCCAAACCAGTTGAGAACCACTCAGCTAAACTGTTTCCCAGTCAAGCAACTTTAGTTTTGATTAATTTGTTGTGAAAGCAACAAGAGGATTTTTTTTACTCTGCATGCATCTAATGTGTGTATTTCTGTATATGTGTGTGTATGCGCGAGTGTGTGCTGGCATCTCCAAAGGAGGTGTGTGTGTGTGTGTGTGTGTGTGTGTGTGTGTGTGTGTGCACATACGGCCACCTCGCCACAGCAGCAGATGGCGTCATTGTTGTCAGCACTTTGAAGCGCCACATGCATTTTAATGGAAGTAACGTCAACACCAAAGTACCGTGTGAGGTGGTGTGTGTATTTTTTACTCTTTCTGTGGATGAGAGACTTCATCACAACAGGAGAGACACAAGCCCCGCCTCCATTTTCCACTTTTTAACTCTTCCCTACACCTGCACAAAATGCACAAAACAAACATGTCCACTCCACACCAGTAGGGGGCAGCATTGTAAAAGGAAGTATGCTAACCATCCTGGCTGGGGTCAAAAGTTACTACTTCTACCAAATGACATCTATCACCAGTCAGGTGTTGCCTTCAGGTACCTGACGACTTCTGTGTTTCAATTAGTGAACTCGCGTACTCACGTCTCGTCTTTGAAGTACGGCACAATGCAGTACACAATGCAGTACACTATCAGTACGTGGTTTTTGTATTCAGTATGGTCAAAATGGTGAGTATACAGCGATGGACACCAGTGCGACTTATGTATGTTTTTTTTCTACCTAATTATGCATTTTTGGCCTTGTGCGTCTTATACTCTAGTGTAACTTATGTATGTTTTTTTCTACCTAATTATGCATTTTTTGCCTTGTGTGTCTTATACCCTAGTGCGACTTATGTATGTTTTTTTTCATCCTAGTTATGCATTTTTGGACTTGTGCGACTTATACTCCAGAGCGACTTATGTATGTTTTTTTTTTTACCTAATTATGCATTTTAGGCCTTGTGCGACTTATACTCTTGTGTGACTTATGTATGGGTTTTTTTTCTACCTAATTATGCATTTTTGGCCTTGTGCGACTTATACTCCAGTGTGACTTATGTATGTTTTTTTTCTACCTAATTATGCATTTTTGGCCTTGTGCGACTTATACTGCAGTGCGGCTTATTTATGTTTTTTTCTACCTAATTATGCATTTTTGGCCTTGTGCGTCTTATACTGCAGTGCGACTTATGTATGTTTTTTTCCTACATAATTATGCATTTTTGGCCTTGTGCGACTTATACTCCAGTGTGACTTATGTATGTTTTTTTCTACCTAATTATGCATTTTTGGCCTTGTGCGACTTATACTCCAGTGTGACTTATGTATGTTTTTTTCTACCTAATTATGCATTTTTGGGCTTGTGCGTCTTATACTCCAGAGTGACTTATGTACGTTTTTTTCTACCTAATTATGCATTTTTGGTCTTGTGCGACTTATACTCTGGAGTGACTTACAGTACAGAAAATACAGTACCCCTAATGATTATACAATAGAGAAGTGAGGACAAAAATCTGACAGATATTTTCCGGGGTGATGCAAATATTGGTGATAATACGTTCAGTGGTTGCAATTCACCGTTAAAAAGGAGAGAAAAGGGTAAATACTGCAGTCAGCGTACAATGACAGGAATGGATTTCACTGAAAAACTCACACACTCCGGAACTAAGTACATGGTGTAGACAGTGAAGTATTCTGTTTGAGGATTGGGCGATCATTTTTATATATAAGTATACCGGTATTGATCCTTGCCATGATAAAATGATGCACGATGTATCAATGGAAAAAAGCCCATTTGATGACGTTTTCTTCCTGCGACTGCTCGCCGCTGGACACTCGATTGGCGCATTGGATGAAGATTGTCGGTAAACGCGGCATTACCTCTGTAATATGGAATATGGTTTGATTTCCGTAGTGCAGATGTGGAATAGCCAACTCAAACATATCGACACAATAGTACCTATTAATATCAAACTATTGATAATGAGTATTAGTTTAGCACCATTCATTCATTCATTTTCTACCGCTTTTTCCTCACGAGGGTCGCTGGGGGTGCTGGAGCCTATCCCAGCTGTCTTCGGGCGTAAGGCGGGGTACACCCTGGACTGGTGGCCAGCCAATCACAGGGCACATATAGACAAACAACCATTCACACTCACATTCATACCTATGGACAATTTGGAGTGGCTAATTAACCTAGCATGTTTTTGGAATGTGGGAGGAAACCGGAGTACCCGGAGAAAACCCACGCATGCACGGGGAGAACATGCAAACTCCACACAGAGATGCCAGAGGGTGGAATTGAACCCTGGTCTCCTAGCTGTGAGGTCTGTGCGCTAACCCCTAGACCACCGTGCCGCCCCAGTTTAGCACCAACATGTGGTTATTTTTCTTCTGGTCAGGAAGACATGACAACATTTAAAGATATACACACACGTGTCAAATTTGGAAGAACAAACTTCATCCTTTCGCTCCAGCCTTCTTCCTCCTTGACTCCCCCCCCCCCCCACACACACTCGTCCCTCCCCCTGTTGACCTTTGCATTAATTGACCCATCAGTTGCTCTTCTACAGTTTAGTGCTGCAGCTTTCACTTCCTGTCAGAGACTCCACATCTGCTGCACCAACACACACAAACAACCGTGACCTTTGAGCAGCCCGACACCCACACCGCTTTGTGTGTGTGTGTGTGTGTGTGTGTGTGTGACTGAATGCTGCTTGATGTGTGAATTTATAGCAATGTGGAGGATTGTGTGTGTGTGTGTGTGTGTGTGTGACAATCTGTTGCATGTGTGACCCGCTCCAACACCTGGTTATTCATTATGCATGCAGAGAGCAGCAGACACCAAAATGCCACACTTCATGAGCCAGTCTACAATCAACACACACACACACACACACACACACACACACACACACACACACAGCTTCATTCATGATATCATTGTTGCGTTACACTGTATAATGTTGTTTATGTCTTATAAGACCTACTTAGATTAGTTATTTCAGTCTGTAAGAGTGAGACATGTCTAATTTGGGGGATTTGCGTGATGTGGATTTGGGCTCCTTTGAAAGCCAACAAGCTGAATTTAGTTTCCCACCAAAGTCAGAATTTCTACGTTTTACGTACTAGTTTTAAGTTAGCATATTGTTTTTCAAGAAGGTGCCTTCAAAATATGGAATTTGTGCTTTTTTTGGTGCCGGGTGGCGAGGACCACACCAGCCCGACGTTGTGTTCATCTGCAGAGGTGGAGGTGCATCATGGCGTCATTTTGGGTTTTTTTTTCCCGGGGCTCCTGACGTCGCTAGCTCGTGTACAGTAAGTCGTGTATAATGAAGTCAGGAAGTGATTATTGATTGCTTATTAAGCTCTGCTTCTTCCTACTCGGTTGTTGAATTGTGTAACCGTAAACACGAGATGTACTGCAATGTCACCTGGAATACATGTTTAGACCAAACGGATTGGTAGAGAAAGCTCCGCCCACCAACAGGGGGTTGAGTGAGGTCAGAAGTTCAAAGTTGCGTCATTGCTAACTGAATTTGATGCTATATGCTATATGTCAGATGAAAATGATGTGTACAGTGTCTTTACAGAGGTCAGGCTTAGTGTGGAATTATTACTTAATATTACCGTATTTTCTGGACTATAAGTCGCTCGGGATTATAAGTCGCACAAGGCCAAAAATGCATATTTAGGCAGAAAAAAACATACATAAGTCACAGTTTTTCTATTTCTAATTTAATTTTCTAATTTATTCTAACAATAAAAGAATAGAGAACAGGCTGAATAGGTGTAAGATATGCTAACACAATGCTTATTCAGCTACACAAAAAATAAACGTCAACACAAAAGGTGTTCAGTGTTTGTGTTATGGGTGAGTTTTTGTCAAAAAAATGCAAAAAAATCCAAAAAAATGTATCTATGATTTGTGCTTTTCCCATAGTTCACACACCAAAAAAAATGTATGATTCATGTTGATATCGGAAAATTGTTATTGTTATATCGGTATATATACGGTCGGGACTGGAACCAATTAGCCGTGATAAACGAGGGAGTCATGTAACAATGTCATGTATTGTTATTAGGTAATAACAATACAATTAATGGCCAATTAACCTAGCATGTTTTTGGAATGTGGGAGGAAACCGGAGTACCCGGAGAAAACCCACGCATGCACGGGGAGAACATGCAAACTCCACACAGAGATGGCCGAGGGTGGAATTGAACCCTGGTTTCAGCCCATACAGCCCATAACATAATTTTTTTTTTCATGTATAAGTCGCTCTGGAGTATAAGTTGCAGGAACAGCCAACCTATGAAAAAAAGTGCGACTTATAGTCTGGAAAATACGGTAATATATTATAATATATTATTTGTCTGTACCATTGCCATCATAACAGGACATAGCATTTTTGTCTACCATTCATGTTTATGAAGCCCGTAGTTATGATATTCATATCCTGGAATGATGTATATGAGTCCAATCTCCACAAACTAAACTTTCCAATATCGTTTAACACGCTGAGGCATACAAACAAAACAAGGGACAGCAGAACTTGGGCTTCATCATGAAAATAGTAGACGGGGGAGGGCCGTCGGAATGGCGAGGGCTTAACTTCCTAGCAGAATATGACATCATTTTTCTATTTGAGGCCTTTTGTGTGTGCGTGTGCACTCAGACGTCGTCTTTACACAAAGTCAAGCTGCGTCTCAGCGAGACTAAACGCTGCCAGAGCGAGCGAGCCGAGAGCGAGAGCGAGAGCGATGAAGAAGAGTGAGGACAAAGAGAAAAAAAAAACTAAAGCAGACAGTCAATTAGAGCGACGGCGGCCATGATTGCGTCTCAGAGCGGCGGGAGTCTCGTCTTGTTATGATCCATCTCGTCTCTTTGGAGCAGCTGATGTTTTGATGACGCGGCGTGCTAGCCGGGCTAATGGCGTCCTCCGTTATACTCGGGGAACACGTTGACCCCGACCCCTACCTGTTGCCTCCAAATCCTGAATGAAGGCGGCGTCATGGGGTCAAAAACTGCATGATCAAGTAGGACAAGGTCATCTAAGGTCGGTCCCACAGGTACGCTTCCTGGAAAGACGAGGAGGAAATGATATCTTCCGGCGCTCCGATGTCGGTTCTGATTGACCTGTATGCAAATGCAACTGTAGTTCCTTTCCAGTGGGATGTTCCAGTCCACTCCAAATGTACCCACTCTAGAACCCAGAAAGAAAGACCGAAGCCACCGCCTCTCGCCGTGCACTCTGCCGCTAACTAACCAGGAAGTGATTTGGCGGACTGGGCGTGTGAGATGTTTTGATTCTCCCGTCTGGGCGTGCGGAAAAATGGAGTGGCAGAGCGAGCGGGAAAGCGGCGTAATTATAAAACTAATTACCAAATGCTGATGATGCCCGCAGGCTTTGCATAACTACATTTAGACGAGGAAATTGCTTTCAGCGGCCGACGCGTGTGTTTTGTTTTTTCCTTCTCGCCGTGCTCGTCCCGCGCGCTGTCACAACCCAAAGAGGGAAAATAATCACCATGGAAACAATTACCGGAAACCCCAATAGTCTTTTATTTTGTTGGCATACACAAGAGCGCTGCGGGGGATGTTGTTATCCCACAAAGTGTTGTAATGACACAAAATAGTTCCTTGTTTGTGTTGACTGAAAGACGTTACAATTTATTCCAACGCGGCCCGTGCTGAGACGCTCGTTTTTGAATCCGACTCCCCTCGGTGGCTTTTTTTTCTCTTGTTGAGAGGAGAAGCTAATTTACGAACAGCAATCATCTTCACTTGCCGCTAATGAGCCACATTGAACCTCTGTGATCATCATGGCTAGAAGTCATGTCCACGAGATGGTTGGTCACGTTACGATTGTGGACTGAAGAAACCTTCCCGTTATCGACTCTGACTTTCCTACGGAATGGGAGCGTTGGCGTTGTGGATCGGTTTGGGTTGGAGTTGGGGTGGACACAGGAGGACATGTTCTATGTTCTATGTTGTGGTTCATGCTGTAGAGCAGGGGTCGGGAACCTTTTTGGCTACAAGAGCCATGAAGACCAGATATTTTAAAATGTGTATCTGTGAGAGCCATATAATTTTTTAAACATTGAATGCAATAAAATGTGTGCATTTTTATGTAAGACCAACAGTTTTAGATATAATGGGCTCTAATTACGTAGACCAGGCACACTACCCCACGCCAATGGGGTGTGGCCAGCACACTTTCGTGAGCAGCGCAGTGTCTAATAATAAATCAAATACTTGCTGCCATTAATACAACTTCTGCTGCTGCATGGTTTTGCACCATACTCCGTATATTTCATTCTTTTGGCCATCTTTGGCCATCCATTGGCTTCCCGTCCCCCAACGCATTCACTTCAAAATTCTTCTCATCACCTACAAAGCCCTCCACGATCTGACCCCCCCATATCTCACAGACCTCCTCCATCCACATAATCCCCCGCGTCCCCTTCGCTCCTCAGACTCCAACCTCCTGGCACTCCCCTGTAAGACCAAGCTCCGAACCTGGGGAGACAGAGGTCCCCCACTCTCTGGAACTCTTTGCCCCATTCACTCCGTGCTTGCCCTGACCTTCCCACCTTCAAAAAACAACTCAAAACCCACCTCTTTAAATCTGTTTTTAATGTCTAACCTTCTATATCTGACTGCTGTGCCCCGCCCCGCTTTTTTAACTGTGTACTAACCAATGAATGTTGTATTTTGGTGTGTCTTTTATTCTGTTTACTTGCTCTATTCAACTTCATTCTTTTGTAAAGTGTCTTTGAGTATCTTGAAAAGCGCTATACAAATAAAATGTATTATTATTATTATTATTATTATCTTTGCCAGAAGGCTTGGTTCTGCAGCTTTAGCTAGGTGACTATTTGACTAAAGGAGGAAAGTTTACATTTACATCTTAATGACCGAGGTACTTTACCGCATTACCCAGTAATAATCAAGTTTTGGTGTTTGACCTGGAAAATATCATCAGGAAAGATAGATATGGTTGGCCGTATTGCAGTAGAAAATAGATGGACGGATTAAAATGCATAAGAAAGTTGTTGATTTTTAATATTTTTAAAAAGTGATTTCTGTGATGTTTACTTTAAAATGTTAGCAAACATACATTTTTATTGTGGTAAGAAATGCTTGAGAGCCAGATACAGTCATCAAAAGAGCCCTACCTGGCTCCCGAGCCATAGGTTCCCTACCTCTGCTGTAGGGGCTGGACGGAGATTGGACATCTGTCGTAGTGGCATGAACAACTGAATCTGCGACTGGTAAAACCTCCTGTTTCCAGTAAGCGTCACTGGTTCTGGTCCCGGTGCACCATGAGGTCTTTGTGAAGGACGCCGGGCCATTAGAGCCGATGTCCTTGCTAACCCAGTTACGTAGCTAATGTCCTTTCCTAATCTGTTTATGCCGCTTGGCCCACGCTCCAGACAAATGGCTTTTTATTGGCTTACGTGCTGTTGACTGTGCGCCACTCAGCAGTCAATCATCCGCCGGCATGTTTCAGAAGCTTTGATTCCCGATCCAAAGCGACATGAAATGCTCATGTTTGAACAAAGTGAAGTATTTCCTGTCAGGTGTAATTAGCTTGTAGGTCCCAGCTGTGATGTATGTTGCTAATTAGTTAGTGGTCCACTCCGGCGCCATGGTTTGCTTTTTATAAATCACTTAGTTCGCCGCCACTGATGAGGTATCAAACAAAGTGACCGTGTGTTGTATCCGTGTCGATGCGGGGCTTTGGCAACAAAACGTCCTGTGTAAATTTTGCGTAATTATAGTCGTATATAAAGTAGAAATGGACGAGTGGTTAGCACAGTCAGGAGATTGGGAAAACCTGGGTTCGATTCTCCACTGTGTGGAGTTTGCATGTTCTGGGTTTTTTCTGGGTTGTGGGTTTTCTCCGAGTACTCCGGTTTCCTCCCACATTCCAAAAACATGCTAGGTTAATTAGCCACTCCAAATTGTCCATAGGTATGAATGTGAGTGTGAATGGTTGTTTGTCTATACCAGGGGTCAGCAACCCACGGCTCCAGAGCCGCATGTGGCTCTTCAGCCTCTTTGTTGTGGCTCCCGTCACATTGCTCAAGTATTTTTTTTTAACACCTGAATGGGGAAAATACGCATCTTTGGAAAAAAATCCGACTTTCTGTGAGACCAAGACTACTTGACCAACTCTGAAGTACTTTGATACCCCAAAATTCCCTCCAAATCTGGCAGTCAATCAAAATCTTGGGAGACTCGCAATTCGCTCTGAATGTGAGCACATCTCTCATTCATTCATTTTCTACCGCTTATCCTGACGAGGGTCGCGGGTGGTGCTGGAGCCTATCCCAGCTGTCTTTGGGTGAGAGGCGGGGTACACCCTGGACTGGTGGCCAGCCAATCACAGGGCACATATAGACAAACAACCATTCACACTCACATTCATACCTATGGACAATTTGGAGTGGCTAATTAACCTAGCATGTTTTTGGAATGTGGGAGGAAACCGGAGTACCCGGAGAAAACCCACGCATGCACGGGGAGAACATGCAAACTCCACACAGAGATGGCCGAGGGTGGAATTGAACTCTGGTCTCCTAGCTGTGAGGTCTGCGCGCTAACCACTCGAGCATGTCTCTGCTGTTTTTAAATTAGGTTTTACGGCTCCAGTCTATTTTTCTTAGTGAGCCAGGGGGTAAAATGGCTCTTTTGATCGTAAAGGTTGCCGACCCCTGGTCTATACTATGTGCCCTGGGATTGGCTCCAGCATAGCAATAAATGGATGGGGCTCTCTTATTGATACTTTATTCATTCAGTATGCAATGAAAGTTGCAGAAAACCTGGCATTTTTGTGTATTTAAAATATCTTTTCTCAACACAACTGTCATTAAATATCATAACCAATAGTCAACTAAACTGCCATGTTCTCATTCCTACTATCAACAAGTAAGACAGGTTAGTCTTAGCACTACATTAGCCACGTTTACATGAGGTTTTCTCTTTCCGAATGGAATCTTTCCGAAGGACCTTTCCGAAAACAATGGTATCCATGGAAAGGAATATTCCAATCTCTTGTCTACATGCGCCGCTATAATCAACCAGAATAGTCAATTGGGCATGCCCAGTAAAACGTAAACATCAACATCACGTGATACCGACTTCCCCAACTTTTTCTTTCACGTGTCGGAATAACTCCGTATTGCCAGTTTTTCCTTCGTCCAGTCTTGAAATTTAGTTTGGATCAAAAACAAACTTTGCTTAGCAGTCCAGTGCCGATTGCTGGCCTCCATTTTTAAAAGTGAAGAACGTCTGGATCTGCGTGTTACGTCATATCTGAGCATGCTCTGAAAGAACGCACCCGGGATAAATTTAAACAGGAAAAGATCAAATTCAATCTTGCTAATATTTTATCATTAAACTGGGGACATGTTTTATATAGATATATATTTTCTTTTTGAATAAAAGTGGACTTGTGAATGGCGTATAGAAGGGTTTAGATTGTGTTCCACAGATGGCGCTAATGCACACCAAAGCTGCTTGCCAACCGCCAATAAACAACAGAAGAAGAAGAACGCACCCTGACAACGTTCCGTTCGAGCGGGTACAAGATACCTCAATCGGATTGGGGAAAGGAATATTCCACCCCTGGGAATCCCATTATATATTCATTGGGATTGGCACTTTTCTTTGGGAATGAGGCGTATACAAAGGTTACATTCTTTCTGAAATAAACCGAATGGAATTGGAATATTTGGAATATTTGGGTCCATGTATACGTGGCTATTGGAATATTTGGGTCCATGTATACGTGGCTATTGGAATATTTGGGTCCATGTATACGTGGCTATTGGAATATTTGGAATATTTGGGTCCATGTATACGTGGATATTGGAATATTTGGGTCCATGTATACGTGGCTATTGGAATATTTGGGTCCATGTATACGTGGCTATTGGAATATTTGGGTCCATGTATACGTGGCTATTGGAATATTTGGGTCCATGTATACGTGGCGATTGGAATATTTGGGTCCATGTATACGTGGCTATTGGAATATTTGGGTCCATGTATACGTGGCTATTGGAATATTTGGAATATTTGGGTCCATGTATACGTGGCTATTGGAATATTTGGGTCCATGTATACGTGGCTATTGGAATTGGGTCCATGTATACGTGGCTATTGGAATATTTGGGTCCATGTATACGTGGCTATTGGAATATTTGGGTCCATGTATACGTGGCTATTGGAATATTTGGGTCCATGTATACGTGGCTATTGGAATATTTGGATCCATGTATACGTGGCTATTGGAATATTTGGGTCCATGTATACGTGGCTATTGGAATATTTGGGTCCATGTATACGTGGCTATTGGAATATTTGGGTCCATGTATACGTGGCTATTGGAATATTTGGGTCCATGTATACGTGGCTATTGGAATATTTGGGTCCATGTATACGTGGCTATTGGAATATTTGGGTCCATGTATTCTTGGCTACAGTGAAAGTCCACACACCAGGAACTAAGTACACGGTAAAGTGTACTGACGGAAGAATTCCGTTTGAGACATGGACATTTTACCTCTAAATAAGTCCAAAGGTCACTTTCAATCTGCAGAAGTGACTGTAGACTGGAAACGGGGCTCAAACGACGGGCTCGCCAAGGAGGCTTGTTGGTTTCTCCATCATTGTTTGGTGATGTCATCACATTTCATCATTTGTAACTAAACCATAAAGACGTCCCTTCATGGCTAGTCTGTCACCTTCAGGACGACCTTGACCATGCGGAGCGTTCCGCTGCTAAAACCACTTTTCAGCTGAGCAAATATTCACACACACACACACACACACACACACACACACACACACACACACACACAGTAACGAGGCTCCAGTCTAAACGAAGGCATTTAATGGCTTTATAAAAGCTAACAGGGAGAGTTGGAGGACACACAGATGAATGATCAACTGGAGGGTGGGGGGGGGGGGCGGCGGGGGCGGGGCGGGAACCGAGCCTGTGTTTGCTGGACTGTGAAGTTACGCCGCAGTTTGAAGGCTCGCTAAGCGTCCGGCCCATTTGCTAATAACACTCATAACACTCCGCCTTCTCCTTCCTCCCTTTGCCCGATGCTTCCATCCATCTCCATCGCCATCTCCATCGCCATCGCCATCTCCATCCTCGTCTTCATCTTCATCAGGACCACAACGGAGGCAGATGAAGTCATTGTGCTGCATCCCTCCCAGAGTCACAGCGTACTTACAGTACTTTGAGTGTGTAGTACAGCCGCTGTTATTTCAAGTTGGCTCCTCCCCTTTTGTTATGTAGCCAAGATGGCGACTATTGAACGAGGTAATCTCGCCATTTTGAGTGGTTTAAGTGCAAAACCCGGGTTTATCTCCAAATTCTAAGTGAAAGTACCATGAGTGCTCCATGGCCCGATGTTGTCCCTGCCTACTTCACCGACTGACTCCGCCCACTGCCAATCAAAATGTAGCACCAGCGTAGTCACAGATATAGGATGAAGTTCACGCTGACGTCTCCCGTGTCCCTCGGAATGTTTGTCCCCTGTCAATCAAAGACTTTGATGTCTCTGAATTGACTTTTTGTCGTCTTTTAAAAGTGAAACTTTCAACGTACTTTGATGCTTTCTGATCATTTTAGAGTCCTCGAGCTGTCCACTGGTTGGTCCCCACTTGGGGACAGTGGGGGGGGGGGGGGGGGGGGGGCGGTAGATGCCATGTTTGTTAAAACTTAAAATAATTAATGTACTGTAAACAAGCCGACATGAAAAACACTTCATTTCTCACTCTTGTCACACCATTGCATCACTTACAATTACACACACACACACACACACACACACACACACACACACACAGTGAATGTATTTTGTAGTTTTTAGTGCGTAGGAGAGTTTATTGCAGTCTTATCAGCTCTATATCGGTTGTGTAGTGTGTGTGTGTGTGCACATATTCCCATAAGAACTGTGCCTCAACGCAGGGATGAGCCTCATACATCATAGTTGTACTGTACAGATAGCTTATCACACACACACACACACACACACACACACACACACACACACACACACAGTTATTATTGTTGCTGTTTTTTCATTTGCAGGCTTGAGATAAAACAAAGATTGGATGTGATTGTCAAGCATGTTGCCAGGAAGCAACCTGTTAGTTTATCATCTTACATTTTAATAGGACTCCCATGCGTGTGTGTGTGTGTGTGTGTGTGTGTGTGTGTGTGTGTGTGTGTGTGTGTGTGTGTGAGGCCATCATAAGATTTTAGCTGTTTTATTAAAAATATTGCTGTTTGTGTCATGAAGTTCAGTTGTATTTAATGCCAACATGTATTTAATGTATCTTTATCTAATGGTTATTTTATACCTTTTATACATTTTGTTTTGGATCTTAAATGTTTTTATATTTTTACACATGCTTATTTTAGTTTTTATTAATGTTCTTATATATTTACATTTTTATGTAATTATTTCTATATATACTTTCTACATTATTATTTTTTATGTTTTTATATTTTTTTATCCCATATATGCAGTGTTACCTCAGTGGGGGCTCTCTGCGCTGGGGGCTGGGGTGTCTCCTCTAGTGGGGGTTACCGACTAGGGTGGCTGGGAGCTCTGTGGGTCGCCTGCCTACCTTTTGGTGCTGTATGAAAAATGCTCTACAAATAAAGTTTGATTGATTGATTGATGGGGCGGCACGGTGGTCTAGGGCTTAGCGCACAGACCTCACAGCTAGGAGACCAGGGTTCAATTCCACCCTCGGGCATCTCTGTGTGGAGTTTGCATGTTCTCCCCGTGCATGCGTGGGTTTTCTCCGGGTACTCCGGTTTCCTCCCACATTCCAAAAACATGCTAGGTTAATTAGCCACTCCAAATTGTCCATAGGTATGAATGTGAGTGTGAATGGTTGTTTGTCTATATGTGCCCTGGGATTGGCTGGCGACCAGTCCAGGGTGGACCCCGCCTTACACCCGAAGACAGCTGGGATAGGCTCCAGCACTCCCTGCGACCCTCGTGAGGAAAAAGCGGTAGAAAATGAATGAATGAATGATTGATTGATGTAGATGAGTAGCAAGCTCCACCCACTAGGGTTGGGCATTGTTTGAATATGAACGATTCTTTTTCTGATGCTGATTCCTTGTTTGGGTTCCGGTTCCTAATGATTCTTCGTTCAAATTCCGATGGGTCATAAAAGTTTGTAGTTGAAATGAGGTCACTCTTTTTGGAGGAAGTGTCTGAACTTTTTCATGAATTGTTTACACTTTCACAACGGATGTTTATTTTTGACAAATAGTACTTTTTTCTGCCTCAATGATAGTGGAAGCTATTTTTATTTTAATGACGCCCTTATTTTGTTAACACAATGAAACAGTATATATGTAGTCCAAAGCACTCTTATTTTGAATGCTGGATTGTGTTGTGTGGGTTGAGGAGATCCCTTGACTGTAGTGTACTTAAACTAGCATAGCCTAGCCCAGGGGTGGGCAAACTACGGCCCGGGGGCCAAATCCGGCCCGCCAAGTGCTTGAATACGGCCCGCCTGTATTTCATTTAAACTCAGCATACAACCTGGCATCATGAGCCAACCTTTTGATGGTTGAAGTAGCTACTTTATCAATTTCATTATTTGATGTGGTCTGTTGTTTACAAAATGCTCCTAAAAAAGGGACACAAGCACATAATAATAATAATAATAATAATAAATATAAAAAATATATATTTTCCAATAATATTAAATAAATAATAATTATATTAATAATATAATCAATAAAATATTATTAATTATTACCATTAATAATATTAATTAATAATATTAAATTAAAAAGAATTATTAATATTAATGATATTAATTAATAATAGTACTAAATAAAAAATAATCATTGAATAACAATAATAATCATCATTATTATTATTATTATTATACATTTAATTTCTAACACACTTTATATCAAATAAATAATTTCAAAGTGCACATATAGCAGATTGCATGACACTTTTACATGTAAAACGTGTGTGAAATATACGTGTAAAAATTGACCGTTACGTGTAAAATATTATAGTCTGCCCCCCCCCGTCAATGTTGTTAAATCAATGCGGCCCACAAGTCAAAAAGTTTGCCCACCCCTGGCCTAGCCATATCTCTCGTCCTTTTATTTACAAAATGATCCTTATTATCAATATTTATAATCAAAATAAAAATATTCCAATGATGATCCCAGGATAATGGGAATGTTACTCCTGGTTCCCATCGATGCTGGAGACTGGATGCCCGACCCTTCTGTCCACTAATACTCCCAGGCTGGTTGGGTGGATAGATGGCACATCATGTGACTCTCAGGCTTCTCTACTTCCTGTTTGCGTGTGCGCTCATGCTATCAAGCTGCCGTGCTAATCGATTGGTAGCAACATGTGTGAAGCAGCATCGCATTAGTCAATGTCACACACTGTGTGTGTGTGTGTGTGTGTGTGTTTGCATGTGTGTCTTTATGTGTATGCTCCTGCAGGTGGAAGCTAAATAGAGATGTGCTAAAGCTAACAGAAACACGTCTAAGCTAATACGACGCACGAGCATGCTATAAACATGATGCTGCGTTCAAGGTCACATGAGGAGGCATTGACTGGCCACCATGAGTGTCGGATCAAGGAGGGCCGATCATCTTCAGCTTCACCAATCCAGCCTTATTTATTACTACGCGTAAGAAGCCACGCTTGGCCCCGCCTACAGCTGATTGATTGGTTAGTGGGAGGAGCCAACAAGCCCTTTTAATCCTTCAGAGCCAACACTCCCCGTGTGTGTGTCCGTGCGCCCTTTTAGCACACATTCTGCTGTTCCACTGATCCCCGTGCGGGTATTCAAGGCTTGTTCGCTTCACCGCTGGGGCGCCAGGGCCCCCTACCTAATTACACCCAGCGTCTATGTGTGTGCGTGTGTGGTACAGTAGGCTGCTTCCTAATTACTGTCTGCTCCCTCCATTCCCCGCTGCCAATAACGTCAGGCCTCGCTGAACTCCCTGTGTGTGTTTGTGTGTGTGTGTGTGTGTCTGCTGTGTTGTGTGATCATGTCTATCACGGTCGTGTAGATGAGCACAAGAAAAGTCACTGAAATTTCAATATTGGATTTAAGGAGATGGCGTACCTAATAAAGTGTCTTTTAAGACACCATTTAAGACGGGGGTGTTCAAACTGAGGATACGGGGACCGATTAGCTACGTACATTTTGTGCATTAAAGATGTTTAAACCAATTTCATGTAGGTCAACATTTTAGCTAACATCTGAGCTTGGCGTTATACGTGACAAAGCTTATTAATGTACTACTAATAAATAAGCCAGGCTGCACGGCGGTCGAGTGGTTAGCTAGGAGACCCGAGTTCAATCCCACCCTGGGCCATCTCTGTGTGGAGTTTGCGTGGGTTTTCTCCAGGTACTCCGGTTTCCTCCCACATTCCAAAAACATGCTAGGTTAATTAGCCACTCCAAATTGTCCATAGGTATGAATGTGAGTGTGAATGGTTGTTTGTCAATATGTGCCCTGGGATTGGCTGGCCACCAGTCCAGGGTGGACCCCTGAATGAATGAATGAATGAATGAATAACCCTTTTACAATATGCCAAGGGCCCATTCAAAATGAGCTCCAGCCTTTGGACACCCCTTATTTATTTTAAGACGGGGGTGTCCAAAGGTCTTTTACGGCCAAGAACCGCATACTGAAAATCCAAAGGCAGCATGGGAGAGGAAGCATTTTGATGTTTTTCATTTTGTAAAAAAGATTTTGGGCTTTAATTTCATGGCGCAGCACAAGACGGTAATTTGGTCCCGATGCATGCGCAGCCAATTTCGTAATTTGGTAGACTGGACTGCGCCGAGATGGGCGTGGCGGCGCACCAGGGGCGGAGTCCATGTTTTCAGCTTGGTGATGCGACAATTTTGTGACAAAACAGCCCGACCCGGTCTATTCAGGGCGCAGCCGAAGCGCAGCCGAAGCGCAGCCGAAGCGCAGCCGAAGCGCAGCCGAAGCGCAGCCGAAGCGCAGCCAAAGCGCAGCCGAAGCGCAGCCTGCGTAATGGTAAATTGGCTGACAGGCACACAGTGCCGACACGTCCCCAAAACCTCACAAAACCTTACAGAGGAAAAAACAATAACAGCAACCACTATTTAATGTCATGCATGGACTCGACCTGACGGCAGCAGAAAGTATGATGCCAACCGGGGGCGACTCTACGTACACTGGGAGATGGTGGGGTACAACACCCCCGTAAATACCATCAAAGGTTCTCCTATTTGGCGATGTAGAGAGGAATGCTGGTGGAAAACAAGCAAGATGGCTGCCAGGGACAGGAACAGGAACTGGAACAGGGTCAGAAACAGGAACTGGAACAGGGACAGGAACAGGAACTGGGACAGGGACAGGAACAGGAACAGGAACAGGGTCATGGACAGAGACGTGTCCACCAGGTGGCCCCATTCCTGAGCATTTAAAGGCAATGAGAGTCGTTCATTTGATTGGTTAAGATTACACTCGACTGTGTTAAACCCTCTCACGCCTTCTCCGTGAAAAAATGTCCAAAGTCCCTTTTGGAGTCGGAATAAAAGAGGCTAGGCGGATAACGAGCTAGCGAGCCGCCGCCACTGACGGCTAAACAAGGCATGTAAACAAAGACGCAACGTTTGATACGTTTGACAAGGGAGCGATCAAACATGTAGACACGCATGCCGATCGTTTTTCGGGATGGGCTTTGAACAGCATTTATCAGCATATGCCAATCACAAATCTCCCGATATTGATCAGCGGCTGATCGATCCGAGCGTCCGTAGTATAATTATTTGTTTGTTGGTTCACTTTCATCGATTCATCTTCGCATTGGTGCTTTATTCTGATGACTTCCTTGACTGGGAATGTCGGAATGGAAAATGACTCTTTATTTTCTTTTTCTTTTTTATTTATGTGCGTTATTTTTAAGAGCTTGTGTGTGTGTGTGGCTGTGGGGGAGGGGCTAGTGGTCAGTCAGGCTGTTAAAATTCATTGGAGTAATGAGCACATGGATTATTAAGCACGAGTGCTTGTGAAATGTTAAAGTGGGAGAAATATGCCTTTAAAAAGACACTAATTAAAATGAAATAAATTCAAATGCCTGCAGCGCTAATGACTTTTTAAACAGCTCAGGGAGTGTGTGTGTGTGTGTGTGTGTGTGTGTGTGTGTGTTTGTTCACGCATCTGTATGTTCTGACCATCATCCCCCTGCTGATGTCATTTCCTGTCCGATGGCGTCTGAGAGGAACGTCTTAGCTGTGTATCAAATTACTACACTGTGTACACCGTGTACTGTTTGCGATTCAGCACTCGTGTACGTGCAAATTTGCCGATTTGTGGTCAGTTTATTATTTATTAGCACATATTAATAAATGATCACCAAAAAGAGACTAATATAATATAATATAATATAATATAATATAATATAATATAATATAATATAATATAATATAATATAATATAATATAATATAATATAATATAATATAATATAATATAATATAATATAAGCAGTCGTCCCTCGCAAATCGTCCTCAAAATCTGCAGCAAAATGAACACAAGTTAATATACGGTAAGTCGTTTTACAATCATAACATTATTATATCGATTATATGGCTAGACCAGGGGTGGGCAAACTTTTTGACTCGCAGGCCGCATTGATATAACAAAATTTCCGGGGAGGGGCAGACTATATATTTTACACGTAACAGTCCACCTGGTATTATTGTATCTGTAAAATTGTCATGCAATCTGCTATTATTATTTATTATTTTATATTTATATTTAAATATTTTAAAAATAATAAAATATTATAATAATTAAAATAAAATTAAAATAATAATTATTATAATATTATTATGTAAAATATGCAAATATAACAATATTATTATATATAATTAATATAATAATTAGCATTAATATAATAAATATAATAATCATAATAGTTATAATAATAAAAATATAATAATTATTATTTTAATTTGAATTATTATTATGTGCTTGTGTTTCTTTTTTCAGGAGCACTTTGTAAACAACAGACCATGTCAAACAACGAAATTGATACAACCATCAAAAGGTTGGCTCAGGCCATGATGCCAGGTTGTACGTTGAGTTTAAATTAAATACTTTGGAAAGATTGGGCGGGCCGTATTCAAACACTTGGCGGGCCGGATGTGGCCCCCGGGCCGTAGTTTGCCCACCCCTGGGCTAGACTGTCAATCCCATCCCGTTATACATTTCATACTTTAAAATGTGGTTAATAAGTGTGTGAGGCATAAACCCAAATTTAGCTTGTTAGCTTCCTTCATCACGAGTGAATAACGACAAATAAAGCAGTAAGAGAACAGGAATTGGAGCTGAATGGAATATGATTATTATTATTAATAATCACTTTTTTGCAAATGTTGATCCGAACATTTATCACAGGATTCGAAGCAGAACGCCAACATCAAGCTAGCAGGAGGGGATCTGGAGGGGGTGGAGCCAGCTGACGTGAAGTATGGTCGCACCTCCATGTAGAAGCATAATCAATTTTTTTATTAGAGTGTCAAAAAATAAACATTTTTATGGCCGAGTTACTGGAAATCATCATTTGCTTTCTTCTTCTTTTTCTTCTTCTTTTCCGAACAAAGCAAAATTTGTTCTCAATCAGAAATCAATCTGATTACTCTCTGGTTCTACCATATCTTACTTATTGTGTGGAAATATGGGCTAATAACTATAAAAGCAATCTTCACTGGCTAAATATACTGCAAAAAAAAGGCCAGTAAGGATAATTCATAATGCCGCCTACAGAGAACATACTAACTCCTTATTTCTAAAATCACAAATACTTCAACTTGCTGATATAGTTCATCTTCAAACAGCTAAAATAATGCTAAAAGGCTAAAAATAAGCAATTAGCTAAAAATGTCATCTAATACTTCTCTACAAGAGAGGAGAAATATGATCTCAGGGAAGAAGTACATTTGAAACACTTATATGCCAGGACTACGTTAGCGTTAGCATAGCAGTCATGATGTGCTATATACAGTAAACCTCGGATATATCGGATTCAATTGTTCCCACTGGTTTTGTCCGATATAAGCGAAATCCGTTATATGCGTATACCGGAAAATGTCCGTTTTACGCATATATGGGATTTATATCCGGTATATGCGTAAATGGGATTTTATCCGTTATAAAAAGGCACTTCCTTGACTATGTTTCCAATGTACCTGGACGCGTAGGCAACGCTGCAAACGCTGCAAATGACGTCGTATAGCGGCCTGTCACGATTCGGCGAATCGGAGCGCCACGATGCGGCCATCCGATATATGCCAGGGAAATTTCATGGAAATGCATTGGAACGGGACTGAAGATTTTGTCCGAAATAGGCGAAATCCGTTATAAAAAATCCGATATATGCAATGAATTTTTATTGGAAATGCATTACAGAAAAATCGCTTCTTTTTTATCTGTCCGTTGTGAGCGAATTTCCGATATATCCGAGTCCGATATATCCGAGGTTTACTGTATATCACTATATTGACACTTACTATGGTACCCATTATGGCATTGGATGCTCATATAACCGAGTACTTTGGTACGAGGTACATTTAAAAAAAAAAAAAAAATTAAACTGTATTATGGAAAGCAGGAAGTGAACAAATGCAACAGTTAGTGATTGTAAAAGTACCAGATGGAGGGGTAGGATTTAATAAGCTTTGCTTCTTCCTACTCCTTTTGGACATGTGGAACTGGGAACTGATTATGGGATGCACTCAATTGGAATCTGATGCACGTTCAAATGAAATAAAACCATTCCCATTCCCAAGGGAGTTTTTCCTTGCCTCCGTCGCCCAGTGCTTGCTCATGTGGGGTTGCAATTGGTTCTCTATCTTCATTTGTAAAGTGCCATGAGATAACTGCTGTTGGGATTTAGCGCTATGTACTGTAAATAAAGTTGAATTGAATCCCTCCCCGTCTGCCCAGAGGCTCCTGTTGATGGTTGGAAGTGGCCATCAAGTGCACTCATCATTTCGAGGGCTTTGAATGCAACATACAGGTGCAGTGCATGGTGCTTCTCAGTTCCAAATGCACTTATGTACTTAAAAGACTAAGTATAAGTACATAAGTACACTAATTTAGACAGTACTGGTGTTCTGTCAAAGACAAAACACGTATTTTGTGTTGTCTTAACAAGAATGAAAAGTTGAAAGTGAAGTCGATCAAAGTGAATGACTCCCACTTCTTTTATTGCCAATATTCCTCCGTGTCCTCTCTCTCTTTCTCTCTCGCTCTCTCGCTCTCTCGCTCTCTCGCTCTCTCTTTCTGCATGCTAGCTTGCTTGGTTGCTTCTTGACAAATTGGCTCTGACACTGCGCCAAGATGGCCGCCCTCTTCTTGCGTCCTCCCTAATTGAATTGGCAATTTGACTAACAGTCGCAGGACTTCCTCCTCGCCTGGCATGCATCTCACACGCCGGAGCTCGCCGATTGTCCTTTATCGCTATAACGAGACCCCCGCCACGTCCCCCGTCGTCGTTGCGTCGCGGGATTTTTATCGACGCTTGATGATGCAAGTGCGCATCAGTTAGCGACTTAGCAGGGAGTTAGCTAATGTAGGTTTACTCTCTTCATGCAAGTCAAACTTCCCAGGACAGTAACTGTGTCGCACCGTGTACCAACTCAACTTTGTTGTCTTTAAACCGCAAACTGTTTTTATACACACACACACACACACACACACACACACACACACACACACAGCCCAGCAGCGTGGCCGCAGGGCTTTTATTGTCGGCCAGTTGTGTTTTTATTCTTTTTATTCCGTCTTTTCATGACGATTCCATCTCAGCTTGTCCTCATCTTTGTCTTCTGTGATGATGATGAAGATGAGGATGATGATGATGATGGGGATGAAGACCTCCAGAGGTCCAACATGACATTTACTTTGGGAGATGGAGATGCTTGATGACGTGCTTAATGGCATCTAAGTGTGTTGCATTACAACAAGAGGGCTTTAAATGTGTCCTAATGAGGTCTGTGGGGATCCGGCAGAGACCAGAGAACCACCTCGGGGCACAAAAACGCTCTTTCAGCCAGGGTTAACACTGCCCACATACACACACACACACACACACACACAAACACACACACACCTGACCTGTCTATCTGCTCTGCGTGTACCTTATTAGCATGTAGCTGTGTGCTAACATGTAGAACAAAAGAGGACCAATAAACAAGTAATGATGAGGATGATGAGGTGCAGATCCCACTCTGGCGGCACGCCTCTGTGGAGCCGTTGTTTGATCCCTTGTAAAGTACAAACGATTGGACACGTACTTGTACTTGTACATACAAGTATCTTAGAGTTGCTACTGTAGCTATAGCGATAGTACAGGATGTACATTTTCCCAACAATAGGTGATTTTCTTCCATCAGTGCAATATGGGCCGTGTCTTTTATATCCCAAAACGTCCTTATTAGCGTCCTACTAGCTTGCTACGACATGGAAATAGGAACCGGAAGTCAGCCCCGCCTCTTCTTCAGCTCGTCTTTCTTCTTTGTCGCCCCCTCTCTCTTTCAATGGTGAATTGCAACCAGGAGACACAACTTTATGTCAACATTTGGGTTGCCAGATAAAATACCAGCCAACCCCCTGCCCTACGTCTCCACTGTACCATAATAAAAAAAAGACATTTTATTTTACATTTGGAAAAGTTTAGGAGCCCCCCCCACCCCCCCCCCCCCCCTCCTCTATAGAGCCAAGATGGTGACTATTGAGGGCGGTAAGTGTTCACCACTGCACACTCACCTTTTTGACCATGTTGAGTGCACCACCAAAGGACTGACAGTGTACTGAAGTTTGTTGTACTTCTCAGTGTAAAAACACTCAAAATATTACGTGTAAATACATAAGAGAACCATCTAACACAGAACACTTTGTTTACAAATGTGGACAGAAAATGGTGGAAGTGGATTGATTCAGGCTTAATTCAAAGGCATTTAACACCAATCTTCACCGGTGGTCAGGAGTCAGTGTGGAGTCAGTGTGGAGTTAGCAGTCAGTCAGGAGTCAGTGTGGAGTTAGTCAGGAGTCAGTCTGGAGTCAGTGTGGCGTCAGTCAGGAGTCAGTGTGGAGTCAGCAGTCAGTCAGGAGTCAGTGTGGAGTTAGTCAGGAGTCAGTCTGGAGTCAGTGTGGCATCAGTCAGGGGTCAGTGTGGAGTCAGTGTGGAGTCAGTCAGGAGTCAGTCAGGAGTCAGTGTGGAGTTAGTCAGGAGTCAGTGTGGAGTCAGTCAGGCGTCAGTGTGGAGTCAGTCAGCAGTCAGTCAGGAGTCATTGTGGAGTCAGTCAGGAGTCAGTGTGGAGTTAGTCAGGAGTCAGTGTGGAGTCAGTCAGGCGTCAGTGTGGAGTCAGTCAGGCGTCAGTGTGGAGTCAGTCAGGAGTCAGTGTGGAGTCAGTCAGCAGTCAGTCAGGAGTCATTGTGGAGTCAGTCAGGAGTCAGTGTGGAGTCAGTCAGGCGTCAGTGTGGAGTCAGTCAGGCGTCAGTGTGGAGTCAGTCAGGCGTCAGTGTGGAGTTAGTCAGCAGTCAGTGTGGAGTCAGTCAGCAGTCAGTCAGGAGTCATTGTGGAGTCAGTCAGGACTCAGTGTGGAGTCATTCAGCATTCAGTCAGGAGTCAGTCAGCAGTCAGTCAGGAGTCAGTGTGGAGTCAGTCAGGAGTCAGTGTGGAGTCAGTCAGGAGTCATTGTGGAGTCAGTCAGGAGTCATTGAATCAGTCAGGAGTCAGTGTGGAGTCAGTCAGGAGTCTATGTGAAGTCAATCAGGAGTCAGTGTGGACAGTCTAAGTACTGAGTGGATGCTCTGTCTCACTGTCTGTTTCCACGGGTTGTTGCTCCTCTCACTTCCTGTCTGTGAAGGCTGGAGGATGATCAACAGTCGAACCCGAAGACACGCCTACGCCTCTCTTTCGCTTTCCTTTCCTTTTGTCTCGTCTCACAGTCGCCAGGCCATGGAAGCACAAAGTTCACCATAATGTTTCATCCCGCCATTTTTGTTTTCCTTCTTTTCAAGAATCTTATTGTGAAGTGTCAGTCTTTTATTGACCCATGTCAATCAACACACACACACATACACACACCATGTGGGGAGGGGGATGATGACGTCATTATTTATGACAGGATGCATGTCTGCAATGCATCATGGGACTTGTTCAGCTTGTAACGTCCTCTCTTATTGTCCTCACGTCATGTCTCCTCTTCTCCCCAGATATGAAGATGTAGCGTGTCATGTTAGCACACGCCACAATTAGCATGATGCTAACCTGTCGCAGTGTTGCACAGCTGACCTCACTGGTTCCTCTTGTCCTGTGCAATGTGTGTTTGTCAAGCCAGGCTGGCTCAACGTGTGTGTGTGTGTGTGTGTGTGCGTGTGTGTGTGTGTGTGTGTGTGTGTGCACGTGTGTGTGCACGTGTGTGTGAGGCTTTGCTCGTTTCAATGTGTCCGAGTCTCACCGGTCTTCTTCTGTCCTGTCCTGTGCTTTCTCTCTCCTTGTGTGTGTGCACGTGTGTGTGCATGTGTGTGTGTGCACGTGTGTGTGTAGCTATCGGCAACCAGCGGAGGAGGAGTCCCAGCACCATTGCCTCGGAGATCTTTGAGCCTCACCTGGGCAGCCACATCTTGCAGGTAGGACCAGGACAAAGTCTTCCTAAGCCCCGCCCACCACCAAACATGTTGTAATGAACACGTCAAGCCGATGGCGTCACCAGCCAGGCTTGATCACGCTTGTGTTTTGTTTGTTAGCTTGTTAGCGCCATCATCCCAGGATGAACAGCATGGCTCCACCCTTAAATGTTCACCTTTTATGATGTTCAGCACACCAGGACATCCTGACTCATGGAATCATGAGTCGTCGTTTTCTTGCTACGTTATTTCATTTTCCTGGGAATTTTGGTTTATTTTATAGTACAGTAAACCTCGGATATATTGGACTCGGATATATCGGAAATTTGCTCACAACGGACAGATAAAAAAGAAGCGATTTTTCTGTAATGCATTTCCAATAAAAATTCATTGCATATATCGGATTTTTTATAACGGATTTCGCCTATTTCGGACAAAATCTCCAGTCCCGTTCCAATGCATTTCCATGAAATTTCCCTGGCATATATCGGATGGCCGCATCGTGGCGCTCCGATTCGCCGAATGGTGACAGGCCGCTATACGACGTCATTTGCAGCGTTTGCAGCGTTGCCTTGCGCGTCCAGGTACATTGGAAACATAGTCAAGGAAGTGCCTTTTTATAACGGATAAAATCCCATTTACGCATATACCGGATATAAATCCCATATATGCGTAAAACGAACATTTTCCGGTATACGCATATAACGGATTTCGCTTATATCGGACAAAACCAGCGGGAACAATTGAATCCGATATATCCGAGGTTTACTGTAGTAGTAAACACCTCCGGTTTCGAGTGGTTAGCATGCAGACCTCACAGCTAGGAGACCAGGGTTCAATTCCACCCTCGGCCATCTCTGTGTGGAGTTTGTATGTTCTCCCCGTGGGTTTTCTCCGGGTACTCCGGTTTCCTCCCACATTCCAAAAACATGCTAGGTTAATTAGCCACTCCAAATTGTCCATAGGTATGAATGTGAGTGTGAATGGTTGTTTGTCTATATGTGCCCTGGGATTGGCTGGCCACCAGTCCAGGGTGTAGAAGACAGCTGGAATAGGCTGTTTATAATGGTCACGCACCATATGGCGGCGTAGCTAGCATGCTAGCACATAGCACAGAGAGGAACGTGAGGAGCATTCACAAACATTAGGTCATTCATTCATGCTGGAGCCTATCCCAGCTGTCTTTTTGGGGCGAGAGGCGGGCTCTGATACAAGGTCGTAAACAGGTTTTTTTATACTGTAATGATGAAAATATGGCTGTACGGTGGACAAGTGGTTAGTGCGCAGACCTCACAGCTAGGAGACCAGGGTTCAATTCCACCCTCGGCCATCTCTGTGTGGAGTTTGCATGCGTGGGTTTTCTCCGGGTACTCCGGTTTCCTCCCACATTCCAAAAACATGCTAGGTTAATTAGCCACTCCAAATTGTCCATAGGTATGAATGTGAGTGTGAATGGTTGTTTGTCTATATGTGCCCTGGGATTGGCTGGCCACCAGTCCAGGGTGGACACCACCTTTTGCCCCAAGAAGACATCTGGGATAGGCTCCAGCACCCTCTTGTGAGGATAAGCGGCATAGAATATGTATAGATATAAAAAGTATATAAAATATGATAAATGAACGTATGAGAAACGTTGTAGTTCAGTTCAGCATCATCGCTACAGAAATGTCCTTCCCCGGTTAATAAATAATGTTATCGTCATGTGACCTTCTAACGAGTACATCAGCATCATTAGCATTAGCATGTGTAAATGTCAGCACACGGAGTGCCCAGGTGGAGTCATCTGTGAGCTGACGCGTTCCTGACGGAGGGCGCCGCTTCCGATGTGGAGGCGGTCCATGGCAGTCGTATTAGTCCACGTCAACGGTGGGACGTTGGATTTCCACGCCGCTCGCATTAATCCCGCGGTCAGCCGGTCGGCTGTCCGGCGCGTCTCGGGAAACTGTGCCGATCCACTTGACATCCCATAATGCATTGTATTAGCCCCCGGGAGTCTCCACGGTAACCTCAGCAGGTAGATGCTGCTGATTGAAGCGCAGGTGAGATTGGAAGTGACACCAGCGGCGCTGTGTGTGTGCGTGTGTGTGTGTGTGTGTGTGTGTGTGTGTGTGCTGCCACAGGAAACATCTTTTATTTCAGGTGTGATTAATTAGTGATGATCCTGTAATTAATGTGCTGAACCTTGAGGGATCTGACAGGTCCAATCAGGTCCCCACACACACACACACACACACACACACACACACTTTGCGTACTTTATCGTGACACCGCAGTTGGCCGTGTCGTCCACCGCTGCCAAGACAAACGTGCTTACAAGAGCAGAAGCGAACGCAACACACGCGCGTGTCCTTATATGTACATAAATTAACCTTTGCGTCTTTCTACACGCGTGTGCGGACGGGACGGCGGCCGCCGCGTCGGCGCCAAATTGGCCTCATTAATCTCCCGCCTAATTGATTGTGAGAAGTTTGAGGATGACATTTGAAGAAAGCGGCAAGCGTTGTGATTGATCGGGCTAAAACGCGGCGCTAATGAATGCCAGCGAGTCACTTAGCGACACGCGGCAGACTCTTTGGAGGGAGATTAGGTCCAGAGGTCGGCCATTTTAATGAAGACGGCGGCTGCCGAGGCGGGACAGGAAGTTCCGTGTTCTTGCTGGCTCCTTGGTACGAGTTTATCAGTCTGAGATTCTCGGTCGCTACATTGGAAGACTTCGGAAGAGGGGGGGGGGGATCCTGCTCAGCCACAATCTGATGGCCTTTTCCGGCTTAAGTACACAAGTGAATAGGGCCCTAAGTGCTTAAGTGTAAGTACTTAAGTGCACCAATTGAGACTCGTGCACAAAAGTCCGTGAGGCAGGAAGATGTCTGAACATCAAGACGCGGCCGGGGTGGGGGTGGTGGAGGGGTGGGGGGTGGGGGGGGTGCGTATTGATGTCATTGACAAGAAGATTTAAAGATACAGTACGTCCACATGTGACAAAGAAGCGCTGACCTGCGGCGGCGTTGCTAACGACGACGGCGTGAAGAACAGATGTAGGGTGCCGCCGCCGCCGCCGCCGCCGCCGCATTGTCACGGCGAGGAGGGTGAAATTAAAGACGACAGCCACGCTGCTCGGAGACGACATCGCTTCTTGTCAGGCTGCCAATCAAAGTGTCAGCCCGCTGTCAGTGCAGGTGAGGACGCCAAGAACGACGCCAGGATGTCCCAAGAAAGAACGAGATGAAGCCTCCATCACGCTCCACGCTCGCTGAATGAAAGATGACTCCGGGGGGGGCGCCGCCTGACCCCGACCCACCAAAGGTCATGGCGGACCTGGCATCCTTATTATCCACACCCCCCCCCGGTGACTTCCTGTGAGGTCCAGCAGGTTGATTAGCGGCGGGAATAGGAGGATGAAGGTGAAAGGAAGAACGCGTCAGGTGGTTTTATTTATGGCTAATTGTTTGATTTGGGAGGCGGACCGCCGCTTCCAACAAACACTAGCTCATTAGCTCTCATGCTAATGACGGCCGGTGCGCCCTCCTGACGGTGTCTGCCGGGAGCACGCACGGGGGCTTCTGTGGGGGGGGGTATTTGAAGCTGAATATCATTTGGATAATTAAAAATGACTCAGGAAGATGCACACACGCATTCAAGTCTGGCAGGTGGAGGAGGTGGGGGGGGGGGGGGGCGGAGATGGGCGGGTTGTCCTGATTGCTGTCAATCACGGCGTCCTGTGGGAGGACAGCTGAGACAGACAGCTCGCGGTGAACTCTGACCCCCCCCCCCCTCCCCCTCCACTGCCGCCATAGTGTCGACACTTAACAACCTTGAGAGATGGCGAGAATCTCTACTGGTGGGGTGTGGGGCGGGGGTACGGGGGGGGGCAGTTGGATGGCAACCAGACTGAAGAGAGGACTGCAAAGTGGGCGGGGTTTCGCAGTTGTATCGTATTTGCTGTGCTGTCTGGAAAATGTGGAATTCCTGGAAAATGTGGAATTCCTGGAAAGGAAATGGTCTTGGAATGATTGGCCACCAGTCCAAGGTGGACCCCGCCTCTCGCCCAAAGATGGCTGGGATAGGCTCCAGCATACCCACGACGGTTGAGAAATCTAAACGTAGTAAGGAATCTCGGCATGAAAGGGAATTTGTGTTTGGAAAATACAGATTACATTAAAAAAAACATGCTAGGTTAATTAGCCACTCCAAATTGTCCATAGGTATGAATGTGAGTGTGAATGGTTGTTTGTCTATATGTGCCCTGGGATTGGCTGGCCACCAGTCCAGGGTGTACCCCGCCTCTCGCCCCAAGAAGACAGCTGGGATAGGCTCCAGCATGAATGAATGACCCAATGTTTGTGAATGCTCCTCACATTCCTCTCTGTGCTATGTGCTAGCATGCTAGCTACGCCGCCATATGAGACTAGTCCAGGGCGTACCCAAGACAGCTGGGATAGGCTCCAGCACCCCCGCGACCCTTGTGACGATCAGCAGTAGAAAATGAATGTCTACTATATTGGCTGGTAGTACAGTAACAGTGACTATAGGGGTGTTATTTCATGGCTAGAGGGCTCTGATACAAGGTCGTAAACAGGTTTATTTTATACTGTAATGATGAAAATATGGCTGTACGGTGGTCGAGTGGTTAGTGCGCAGACCTCACAGCTAGGAGACCAGGGTTCAATTCCACTCTCGGCCATCTCTGTGTGGAGTTTGCATGCGTGGGTTTTCTCCGGGTACTCCGCTTTCCTCCCACATTCCAAAAACATGCTAGGTTAATTAGCCACTCCAAATTGTCCATAGGTATGAATGTGAGTGTGAATGGTTGTTTGTCTATATGTGCCCTGGGATTGGCTGGCGACTAGTCCAGGGCGTACCCAAGACAGCTGGGATAGGCTCCAGCACCCCCGCGACCCTTGTGAGGATAAGCGGTAGAAAATGAATGTCTACTATATTGACTGATAGTAGAGTAACTGTGACTATAGGGGTGTTATTTCATGGCTAGAGGGCTCTGATACAAGGTCGTAAACAGGTTTATTTTATACTGTAATGATGAAAATATGGCTGTACGGTGGACGAGTGGTTAGTGTGCAGACCTCACAGCTAGAAGACTAGGGTTCAATTCCACTCTCGGCCATCTCTGTGTGGAGTTTGCATGTTCTCCCCGTGCATGCGTGGGTTTTCTCCGGGTACTCCGGTTTCCTCCCACATTCCAAAAACATGCTAGGTTAATTAGCCACTCCAAATTGTCCATAGGTATGAATGTGAGTGTGAATGGTTGTTTGTCTATATGATTTTAGCGCTCGTTCGCCCCTTCTCTCTCTCTCTGACTCCTGAGTCGGTTTCACTCACTCGTTGACGTCTCCCTTATCGTTCCCTGTCCCACTCTGTGTGTGATGGCAGCAGCTGGAGCGGCCGTCCCCCAGAGGGATTGTGGGTAGTGAGGGCAAGGTTACGGTTTCGGTCCCATCAGCAATCTGTTGCCTGCGTGTGTGCGTGGCGTCACGTGTCAGCGCTCTGAGCTTCCTCGACGTTCTCACACAGCACGTTTTGTCCTTTGCGTCGCAGCAGGCGGGCGGGGTTTACCCGAGCGGGCGTGTTTGTTCTTTGACGTCATCAGAGTGTCTTCATGTCGATGGCGTCATGTCAAACATTAGCGTCTGACGCAGGGCTGGTGGTCGTGGTCGGGGGAGGGGGGCGTTTGTTTTCCACCGCGGCCCGTGCCTGCACGCTCGAGCGTCCGTTTAGGAGGAGGTTTGAGCACATTCCACGCTGCGCGGCGTCTTATTGGCACGGCGTTTGCGTGAGCATGTCAACGCGGCGTGATGCCCGCACACCTGCGAGCGTCACGCCGCGTTGATCAAGATGAGCTAGCGAGAGCTGCGGGACACCGTCGATGTGATGGCGGCTGATTTGATTGGACGAGCTCCAAGGAAGGAAAAGGAAAATGACGAGTCGACATCAGCGCTACGTGTTTACGGCTGTTGCGTCATATCATGCCGTTGATGTGACCTTTCACCTTTCTGTCACTACAAATATCTCAAACATGTCACTTCCTGCAACATGGCCGCCTGTCACGTTTTGTATTTATTAGTATCTTTTGTGTCGTCTTTCTCTTTTTCACTCTTTCGTTCTTTTTCACTCTCGCTAGCTCGTTTTCTGTCCTTTTCGCCTTCTCGCTCTTTTTCTCTTTCGCTCTTTCCCGACAAGCTCACCACTTCATTTCCTGGGCCTGCCTGGCGCTCGCCGTCCGTCTCGCAGTGGCGCCCGCTAATAATAACGCATGAAGGCCGTCACGCCAAATGAAGACAAATGCCGTCCGCCGCTTTGGACTCATTATCTCTCTTTGCCTGCCGCCCCCTCGGAGCGCCGCCCTCCTCCTGACACCCCTGTCCAACCTCACCCCTCCCTCCCGCCTCCCTCCCACCCGCCCGCCTCACTCGGCTGCCGACTGAGACGACTCTATTTGGACCTTACTGTACCGGCACCACTCCGGGCCTTCAAAATAAAAGCATTTGAGCGTGATTATATGAACAAATAAACAGACTGACTCGTTCCATTGGAGACAAAGTGACGACTAAAGAGGTTCATTTGTGTCAACGACAACTTGGATCAAGTCCTAAAGGTCTTCGCAGCCTTCGTCGTTTCACCGCCATAATTAGCGACAAACATTTTCATCTGCGGTAGTCGCCATTAATCACCAATAACGATCGTTAGCGCGGCGTCTGTGACTGATGAGTCGTCATCACAGTCACTTCCTGCTGTTTCCTGCCCGCTAAATCAACGTTGGGCACGCGCCGTCGCCGACGACGTCACGATCCACGACGCTAATGTCGTCGTTACTCATGCTAATAACGAAGGCATTAGCAGCGTAGCTTTTATCACAACCAGGAAGTAGGACAGCAGCGGATAGACACGCCTCCTGCGGATTTACTTCCTGTTTAGTAGCAAAGTAGTTGTTGTTTACCATTACGCTAATCATGAATTAAGACTGTTAGCATCAGCCATAGTCAGTCACATGACTATGACATTCGACGAGCGATGTTAGCATGGCGACAGTTTTGTAAACAGACACAACGCAGTGTGTGTGTGTGTGTGTGTGTGTGTGTGTGTGTGTGTGTGTTTGTGCGTGTTTTGGAAGGGTACTCCGAGGTTAGCCAGCAGAGACGTAGCATCCATCTGGAGAGCATTTAAAGAGGCCGTCCTTGAGTCGGCGCGTTTGAACGGCTGCCATCCCATCCCGTCTCGTCTCCACGGCAACACGTTTAAAAGTCGTCAGTGTCACGTGACCTGTCAAAACGTACGACGGAGCGCGACCTTGCGAAAGAAAACTTCCTCGGCTCGACTGACAACGATACCGTCAATAACGACTTCATTCACGGAATTGGGTATTTAGTGTCTGGGGTGTGAGAGATTTTGAGTGTTATTCTGTATGGCGGCCATCTTTAGCACTTCCTGTTGTCATGTGACTTGTCTCACAGCGCTAACGTTCATCTCCATCATGCATATTATTGAAGATAATCTTGTTACTGTTGACACCGCATCCTCGTTGGCTATTGGTTATCGACATCTTGACCTTTTGTCCTCACCCCCCCTCCCTCCCTCCCTCCCCCGCCTTCCTCCTTCCCTCCTCATCCTCGCCATCTTCACATTATTGACATGTTGACCTTTCTGACTCACCCCCAACACCCAAACACCCCCCTTCTCCTCCCGCCCTGCTCTCACCTTACCTCAGTCATCTCCCCCGCCCCCCCTCCTTGGTCGCCCACCCCCCCCCCCCCCCCCCCACCCCCATGTGTCCGCGGATCGATGGCTTCATTTGATGCTTGTGCGGCCAATCAGCAGGAAGTTGACCTTTTGGACTTGGCAATGATGGCGGCGAGCAGCACTGGGGGGAGGGGGGCGGGGGGCGTGCACGTGACTTTGTTCGCGCGTTGACCTTTGGCGCTGCCGTAATGTCAGCGGCGCCATGCTTAATGCTGCCTGTCAGCACATGAGCTGGACAGGAAGCAGCTAAGCTTCCAACAGGAAGTGAAAGGCTAGAGGGGGCGGGGTCGCGTGACGTGACCGGAGCTGCCCTGTATGGTGAATGTTCTTGTTGCCATGACAACGTGACAACATGACAACGCCTTATTGGTTTCACCTCTCGCTGTTAGCGGTGCTTGACTTTTTTTTACACTTGTAAATATGAAGCGCTGAACAGATTGTTTGTGACACGTTGAGTATTTATTTTTTAAAATGTCACAAGGAGCAACCAGCAAATAAAAGGAGACAAATACTTGGTGTCACCAGCCAGGAGGACTTTTATCTTTCCCGAGCGTGAAACCATCTGCTGCTCTACTTCTTCTTTATGTGCCGCACACGGTAGCCAACACGCAGGATGGAATCATTCATCCTATGTTTTCCACACGTGTTGACCTTTGACCTGCAGGAGTCAAACGGTTGCTGGCTTGTTTAACTCGACCCGACTAGTCTTTTTATTTATCTACGCATCTGAAACTCCATCTTGCTTATAGATGGATGATATCATCAGGGAATGATCTTCTTTTTTTTTTTTCTCCCCTCAGGAACCTCGTAGGTTCTCAATAATCATCTCCCAATTAGCTAAACATGAAACAGCGTCACTTTCATGGCTGATTTTAAGCTGAAAGCCTGGAAATATCTATAATAAAATAATAATAATAATAATATCTTTAATATAGGTTATAATAATAATAATAATAATCATCATCATCATCATAATAATCATAATAATAATAATAATAATCATAATAATAATCATCATCATCATAATAATAATCATAATCATAATCGTAATCATAATAGTAATAATAATAATAATCATCATCATCATAATAATAATAATCATAATCATAATCATAATAATCATAATAATCATAATCATAATAATAATCATAATCGTAATAATAATAATAATAATAATAACAATAACAACAACAACAATAACAATAATAATAATAACAACAACAACAACAACAACAACAACAACAACAACAACAACAACAATAATAATAATAATAATAATAATAATAATAATAATACATTTTATTTGTATAGTGCTTTTCAGAGTACTCAAAGACGCTTTACAGTGAAGAAAAAAAAATAAAACATAGAGGTGAGTAAAAAACAGAGTAAACGATGCATTAAAATACAATATCCATACATTCTTTCAGAGCTAAAAACAAGGCTAAAAGCGGGGCGGGGCGGGGCGGGGCGGGGCACAGCAGTCAGGTATAAAAAGTTAAACATTAAAAACGTATTTAAACAGGTGGGTTTTGGGAAGGTGGGAAGGTCGGGGCAAGCACGGAGTCAATGCGGCAAAGAGTTCCAGAGGGTGGGGGCAGCGATGGAGAAGGCTCTGTCTCCCCAGGTTATGAGTTTAGCCTGGCGTTACCCCCTAAATTGTCCACAGGTACGTATGTGAGTGTGAATGGCTGTTTGTCTATACTGTATATATATATTTGTCTATATTTGTCTGTATGTGCCCTGTGATTGGCCAGCGAATGGTAGGAGCACTGCAGCAATATGTTTTAACGAGGATACAAAAACGCTACAGTACAGCGAAACAGTCACAAATCATTTTTGTGTCAGACCTGGAGGTTGATGATTAAAATTCAAAGCTTGAACTATTTAAAAGTGTAACAAGAGAGAAATTTGATTGACGGATTGGAGTTACTATGTAGAAGCTATACAATGAGTACGTTTCATTTTTTGCGTCTCACAGCAACTATGTTGAAATACCACTGGCCAAATCTGAAACATTATCAGTAAAGCATAGAGACATACACTTTTCATTTGATGTTTTTTTTTTTTTACTAATTCATGTATGTTGTACATTTTACTTACTACATTATTACTACATATTTTTTTATTTAGTACCAATTTATGATGAATGAGATGTATTTAATTTGCCATAAATCCACGGCTCTTTACCAAACATGACCTTTGACCACCCCTTGAAACATCAACCTAAAAGAACCAGAACCTGTCGTGTAAAGATGGACACTTGTTGGATCGGTGGTCTTATCTATCGGTGGTCTTATCTTAGCTTATCTTACTTCCTATTCACGTTTTTCTTTTCTTCTTTTTTGTCCCCGATGTCTTTTTCCCTCCATTGATCATCTTCAAATGACTTTTAATCACGCCTCCTCCTGGCTTTATTTCTTTACTTGTCACTTTCCCATACATCACAACCCCCCCCAACCCCCCCCCTTCATTTGTCATTAAAAGGCAGCTCAACAGTAACATTTAAAGCGCCTGTTCTGAATGGTTAAAAGATGGCCTCATCTTCGCTCTCGCTGTGTTTGTGTGTGCGAGCGTTCACGGGTGGATCGATGCCGTAATCTACAGAAGGCGGGAAGCCGAGAGGGAGGGAGACGCATTCGCCGCCGCTCGCTAATCAATTGCACTTCTTTCTTTTACTGTCTGAATGTCCTCATTAGACACGTGTGTGTGTATGTGTGTGTATGTGTGTGTATGTGTTTATGTGTGTGTGTGTTTGCATCCTTGTGTCGGGTAACATGTTGTTTCCGGCTGTACTGTAGCTTACTGAGAGCTGCTATACCAGGGGTCTCAAACACACGGCCCCTAGTTTGAGGCCCCCGCCTTGATATGAAAGTTTAATGTAAGTTTGATATGGATGCTGTATGGTATCATGTACCCAGAAAAAATTATTATTACGTTTGATTCATGTTCATGTTAAAGGTTAAATAACTGTTAATAGTTGTCCTCCCTATCCGTGTGGAAGTGGTAAGTTTTTGGCTATTTAAGAAAAGAAATAACTTGAAGGCTACCGTTTAGGTCGCTAGCTCTCTAGTTTGCGAGTTAGCATGTGTCTCAAGACCCTGCAGTTGCGCAATATGTTGTAAATAAAAAGAGTATAAATGTGACTATAGTCGTGTTTTGTCATGTCTACAGGGCTCTAATAATGCTTTGTTCATTTTAATATGAAAAAAATCATTTGTCTACCCACCAACTATATGTGCTTTCTTAACTTTTTATTATTATTATTATATTTATTTATTACTGATTGATTGATTTTCTTTATTCTTGATTTGTTTATTTATTTTTCATCTTATTTTGTGTAGAAAAATAAAAAGTAAGATATTTGAGAACAGTGGAATGTTTTATCAGAGCTTTTCTTGTAGAAAATCGGAACCAAAACGAAGTTTTTAAATTTTTCTGTTTTTAATAAATGCGGTTTTTTTGGGGGGGGGTTAGAAAACCTGATGCGGCCCAGTCTCACCCAGACCCGAGCTCCAGTGGTCCCCAAGTAAATTGAGTTTGAGACCCCTGTGTTATACCTTGCACTCTATGGACAAAAGTATACGGACACAGCTCCCAATGAACGAATGAGAGGTTGGATTAGCATCCAACTTTTTTTTTTCCTTCTTTATTTCGAACATCATCCAAAACACAACAAGCCAAACATAAATCAACACAAATAAAAATACCTATGTACATGTAAACATACAGATATAAGGGAATGGGAAGAAGTCAAGACTTATCTAGTCCCACCCCCCCAACCACCCAGATTCCAACCTCATCCAGGGCTGGACAATAACAATGTACCGATGGCCCGGGGCAAGTTAAAACAAAATTGGGGCAAGTAAATCCAATCAGTGATATTCCCGTGGGGCAAGTGCACTTTAGCATGCCGTACTGCCAAGAGTTTTTTTAAAAGCGGTTCTTGTTGGGTGTTGGTAAAACACGGACTGCGTAATTCCGGTGGTAATTTGCAAACCAATCTTGAAATGGACCAATCAGAATCGTTTATTTAGACCGCGGTCCGTAATCCACAGTCTGCGTTTTACCCACACCCGTTCTTGTTCGCGATCAACCAATCAGCGATCGTTTTACTAGGAAAACATCTATCATGGCGTCCCTGCCAACATGGTCTAATTATTTTATAATTTTATTAAAAGTATTTTATTACTGGTCATCGTATCGTACATAGTCGAGTACAAAAGAAAGAAAGAATGAAACCACTCCAACTATAGAGTCATGACAAGCTAACATGGATATAAAAACATGAATGTTATGGTATTGTTTCAGTCAGATTTAAAAATAAATGTGAGAGAAAAAACAAAAATATTCTTTAAAATACCTGAAATTAAATAATTACATTTGAGTCTTAGTACTTCCCTTTTGTCACTGCTATCCCAACTACTCGGTTTTACACTTCTATTTCCTGCATTCTTTTATTTTTGTTTATTTATGAATTTATTTCATTGTGTTTATCATCCTTCCTCTTTCATTAAAAAGCCAGAGTCAAGCCGACTTAGTTACCTTTATAGTTATCTTTATTCTTCATCATAACAAGACATTTGACACCAAAGTTGGTGTCCAAAGTTTTTCCAAGCTTCAACGCCGCTTTTTCCTGGGAAGTTTTCTACACAAACCAAAGTCCGTAAAGGATTTCACTAGAACTGATCCAACATAAAAAATGGACAGGCTTCAAAATATTTCATAAAGTCTTCCCAGGACAGTGGAGGCTCTTCTCGCCGCAAAGACTCAATTCCGCTTCCTGTGGTAGTCCCGATACTTTTGTCCTTCCATTGTGTTGTCACAATGTCTGCAATCAAGGAGTTAGTTTATTTGTAAAAAAAAAAAAAAACATTAAACATTTAATTCTGCTTAATAGAACAAAATCATTTATTGTGACAGACCAGAGACAGGAAACACACACACATACACACGCACACACACACACAAACACACACACACTATTAACTCAGTACAAGCGGTCCACACACAATGAATCAAATAAATAAATGCACAATCAAAATTGCAATTACCTGCAGAATTTGTGAAGGGTAAACAAATCTGCAGCAACCACTCACTTGCTCAAATACACACACACACACACACACACACACAAAAACACACACAGGCAGGGGGCTGAGCGGCGTTAGCGTTCTAGTTAGCATGCTGAAATGAATACAGTTAGATCCAAAGCAATTTCCTTTTATTTATCTTAGCAGCCGTGCATAAATAAAGGCAAGGGCATCCAGGCAATTAGCATAATTACTAGGAGGCGGTCAGAGCCTCTGTGATTTCACAAAGACACACACACACACACACACACGCACGCACACGCCCCGTGGCGGCGGCATCGGCATCGGCATTGGCGGCGGCGGCGGCGGGCCGTGTGTGTTGAGAGGATGAGGTGTGTGTCGGTACGTTGCTTGTTTTCTTAACTTGTGTGTGTGTGTTAGTGCACAACTCCTGTGGTAATGTCCAATTGTTACACACACACACACACACACACACACCTTGAGGCCCTGCGTGTGTGTGTGTGTGTGTGTGTGTGTGTGTGTGTGTTATTAATATGCAAATCCAAGCCAGAAACAAGAGCGGGCCACAGAAACAATATCCCAGCTGACAGGCGGAGGTCAGCTGATTCTGGATCTGCTGCTTCCTCTCCTTCTCGTCTGATTGGTTTCACTTTCTTTGCTGATAGGTAGCTCATGAATATCGTTGAGGCCCGGCAGCTGCCCAAGCGCCCAAGCGTCTCCGCGGCGACGCAAACTTCTCATCCTGGATGCCGCCACGTGTAAACACGGCTTGTCTCACGTTGGTTTTGGTCGCCGGGTCCTCCATGTTGGGGCAAAGTAACTATTTATTATTTAGTACTTACTGTATATTTGCAAGGGCTGCACGGTGGTCGAGTGGTTAGCGCACATGTTCTCCCCGTGCATGCGTGGGTTTTCTCCGGGTACTCCGGTTTCCTCCCACATTCCAAAAACTATATATATATATATATATATATTCATTCATTTTCTACCGCTTTTCCTCACAAGGGTAACGGGGGGAGCTGGAGCCTACCCCAGCTGTCTTCATGCAAGAGGCGGGGTCCACCCTGGACTGGTGGCCAGCCAGCCAATCCCAGGGCACATATAGACAAACAACCATTCACACTCACATTCATACCTATGGACAATTTGGAGTGGCTAATTAACCTAGCATGTTTTTGGAATGTGGGAGGAAACCGGAATACCCGGAGAAAACATGCAAACTCCACACAGAGATGGCCGAGGGTGGAATTGAACTTGTGTCTCCTAGCTGTGAGGCCTGCGCACTAACCACTTGTCCACCGTACAGCCATATTTTCATCATTGCAGTATAAAAAAAACCTGTTTACGACCTTGTATCAGAGCCCTCTAGCCATGAAATAACACCCCTATAGTCACCGTTACTCTACTACCAGCCAATATAGTAGACAATCATTTTTCACCACTCGACCGCCGTGCCATATATTGGCTGGCCACCAGTCCAGGGTGTACCCCGCCTCTCGCCCCAAGACAGCTGGGATAGGCTCCAGCACCCTCCAAGCAAATGAATGAATGAATGTATATTTGCAGTATATTTCATATTTATACACTTAATATCAGCAAAGTTGTTTTATCTTTAATCCGACCGTCTTCTTCAGTTTCAAGTGTGGGGTCTTCCTGTGTATGTCCCTGGTTGGTTGGTGGGTGTCTCCTTAGCAACCATCCTGTATTCCAATTCTTTGTACGTATTCCTGGTGGCACAACGGGTCGTTAGTGTCCACTCATTTGTTTGGTTACTGAATAAGCCACACCCAATAGGTTTGCCCCCGACCCCCGAACTAGTCTGTTAGCATCCGCCCAACTTCAGTGACCCCGCTAACCTTGGAAGTGAAACAAAAATCAGGAAGCGGTAAACAAACGTGTGTGCGTGACCTCGGCAATGCATCATGGGAACAGAAACATTCCTCAAGGTTACGGTTGTTTACATCCATGACTTATTTTGTGTTTACATCCTATCTGTATACATCAGCATCATTTACACACACACACACACACACACACACACCTTCCAACTGACTTTCCAATTCTAATTAATCCGCTTTAATCCGTCAGATTAGCTTCCCCTCACCTGCAGCAGCATGTTGCCTCCGCCGCACAAGATAAGCGGTCCAAAAACAAAAACGCACGTCGTGATTATCGTCACATCTTTGGAGGAGCAGGAAGTCATCGACGACACACGCACAAGCTCACACAGCTACACAACGTGACACAAACACAACATGGTAATGCTAATGCTAATTTTTTTTTTTACCTTTCATTTTGTACTTTGGACACCCCCGATGTAGACTACTAGATTATTTAGACGCTTATGTAGACCAGGGATGCCCAGGAGGCATTTATGGCCTGCAGCTGTTTTGTTTTTGTTTTTTTGTCCCTCGGCATTTTGGAAAAATACAATTAAAATCAGCAAAAATGGAAAAAAAAAGCAGTAATTTATAATACAAACTTATGAGCTACCAAAGACGAGGGAGAGATCAGACAAGAGATCATGACCGGCGTAGTTCTAAGCTTACAAACCTGGAGCTCGGCATGCATATTTCCCGCGTTATTGAATGCTCCACAGCAAGCAGGAAGTCAAAAAGCATGGAGCCGTGTAGCGTGCACAAGGTTAGACGTTGAAGGGAAATTTGAATGCATGGACACACGTGCATGTGAACGCAAACACAGTTCAGTTCCAAACGTGAAAACTGTAAATACTTCCTGGTGTTTTGGAAAGAAATGCTTATTTTCACGGCTGCACGGCGGTCGAGTGGTTAGCGCGCGGACCTCACCTTCGATTCCACCCTCAGTCTCTGTGTGGAGTTTGCATGTTCTCCCCGTGGGTTTTCTCCGGGTACTCCGGTTTCCTCCCACATTCCAAAAACATGCTAGGTTAATTAGCCACTCCAAATTGTCCATAGGTATGAATGTGAGTGTGAATGGTTGTTTGTCTATATGTGCCCTGTGATTGGCTGGCCACCAGTCCAGGGTGGACCCAAGACAGCTGGGATAGGCTCCAGCACCCCCCGCGACCCTCGTGAGGATAAGTGGTAGAAAATGAATGAATGATTATTTTCATGTAAAACCACCATTTTTGTGTGTTGTGGCATCGTTGTTTACACATTTTGGCTAAATATATGTGATATTATTAAATACACCTGATATTAGTACATATACACCTGATACTGACATGTATACACCTGATACTGGCATGTATACACCTGATACTGACATGTATACACCTGATACTAGCATGTATACACCTGATACTGGCACATATGCACTTAGTACTGGCACGTATGCATCCGATACTGTCATGCATACACCTGATATTAGTGCGTATACACCTAATACTGTCATGTATACACCTGATACTGGAACAGGTACACATGATACCAGCATATATATATATATATGCACCATGCTGGCACATATTCATCTGATACTGCCTCGCATACACTTGATATTCGCACCTATACACTTGATATCCATATGTATAGATGTGATACTGGCAGCTGTACACCTGATACATAATATTGACATGTATACACCAGATACTGACATATGTACAGCGGTAGAAAATGAATGAATGGTTATTTTCATGTAAAACCACCATTTTTGTGTGTTGTTGCATAATTGTTTACACATTTTGTCTAAATATATTTGCCTAAATTTGTGTCAAAATGAAAGTTTTGTTTGAAATGTAACTTCCATTTTATGGACCATACCAATGTTCTAATACTGAAAATCACGTACCGTGTTTCCAGTCCTGTGTGCCAGGAAAAATCAGTCCAAACGGTCCAAAAAGTCTGGGATTCAATCAGTGAAATAAGTTCAAGGGGAGTTTGGAAGTTTGACGCAAACATGGCGGCTCCAACAACACAACCACTGATGACCACTTCCTGTTGTCAGGTGTGGGTGTCAACATGGAGGGTTATTGATGAGGCCCACTGACCATTCACATGTCATTAGCATTAGCTATCAGCACACACACACACACACACACACACACACACACACAGTGTCAGCAGGAAAGCAAGTGTAATTAACCTGCCTGTGTGTGTGTGTGTGTGTGTGTGTGTGTGTGTGTGTGTGTGTGTACGTGCACACGTTTGTGAGTCAGCTCGCTCGCTGCAATGGTCTTATAACAACACTCACCCACTGAGCGTGTGTGTGAGCTTCACAGCACCCGTTGAGTGTAACGGTGAGATCTTCACATAAATACACCATTAGACACACTGTGTGTGTGTGTGTGTGTGTGTGTGTGTGTGTGTTACGAGACTTAGTTGTGTGTTGTGATGTGAGGAGACGTGTTCATGCTGTGTAGCTCTGCAGGATGCACCAGACAATCATCTTGCTTCCTCTTAACACACGCACACAAACACACACCACAAACACACACACACAAACACACAATGAACACACTCAGGAGAGAAAGAAACAGTGGAAGGTGTAGAGAGACACAACAAACACAACAAACACAACAAACACACAACATAAGGAAGTAAACAATCTGCTTGGTTCTTCTCCTGCCTACACCTTCTCACCTGATACTACTAGCACGTGTACACCTGATACTGGCATCATACTGGCATGTATACACTTAATACTAACATCTATACACCTGATACTGGCATGATACTGGCATGTATACACTTAATACTAACATCTATACACCTGATACTGGCATCATACTGGCATGTATACACTTAATACTAACATCTATACACCTGATACTGGCATGATACTGGCATGTATACACTTAATACTAACATCTATACACCTGATACTGGCATCATACTGATATGTATACAAGTAATACTAACATCTATACACCTGATACTGGCATGATACTGGCATGTATACACTTAATACTAACATCTATACACCTGATACTGGCATCATACTGGCATGTATACACTTAATACTAACATCTATACACCCGATACTGGTGCATTTACATCTAATACTATTAATACTACTACTAATACTATTTGTATTATATACACTTAGCATCTACATATATACCTGATACTGGCTCGTATGCGTGTTATGCATGCACCTGATATTAGCAGGTATACTAACATGTATATACCATGATACTAACGTGTATACACCTGATACTAACATGTATACACCTGATACTAACATGTATATACCATGATACTAACGTGTATACACCTGATACTAACATGTATACACCTGATACTAACATGTATACACCTGATACTAACATGTATACACCTGATACTAACATGTATACACCTCATACTGGTATTATACACCTGATACTAACATATATACACCTGATACTAACATGTATACACCTCATACTAACATGTATACACCTCATACTGGTATTATACACCTGATACTAATATGTATACACCTGATACTAGCATGTATACACCTGATACTGGCATGTATACACCTGATACTAACATGTATACACCTGATACTAACATGTATACACCTGATACTAACGTGTATACACCTGATACTAACGTGTATACACCTGATACTAACATGTATACACCTGATACGAACATGTATACACCTGATACTAGCATGTATACACCTGATACGAACATGTATACACCTGATACTAGCATGTATACACCTGATACTGGCATGTATACACATGATACTAACATGTATACACCTGATACTAACATGTATACACCTGATACTATCTTGTATACACCTGATATTAGCATGTATACACCTGATACTAGCATGTATACACCTGATACTGGCATGTATACACCTGATACTAACATGTATACACCTGATACTAACATGTATACACCTGATACTAACGTATACACCTGATACTAGCATATATATACACACCTGATACTAACATGTATATACCTGATACGAACATGTATACACCTGATACTGGCATGTATACACCTCATACTAACATATATACACCTGATACTTGCATGTATACACATGATACTAACGTGTATACACCTGATACTAACATGTATACACCTGATACTTGCATGTATACACATGATACTAACGTGTATACACCTGATACTAACATGTATACACCTGATACTAACGTGTATACACCTGATACTAACATGTATACACCTCATACTAACATGTATACACCTCATACTGGTATTATACACTTGATACTAACATGTATACACCTGATACTAACAAGTATACACCTGATACTAACATGTATACACCTGATACTAACATGTATGCACCTGATATTGGCATGTATACACCTGATACTAACATGTATACACCTGATACTAACATGTATACACCTGATACTAGCATGTATACACCTGATACTAACATGTATACACCTGATACTAACATGTATATCGGCATGTGTACACCTGGTATTATGATGTATATATCTGATACTGCTACATAAACCCATGATATCGGCATGTGTACACCTGGTATTATGATGTATCCAGCTGATACTGCTACATAAACCCATGATATCGGCATGTGTACACCTGGTATTATGATGTATACAGCTGATACCGCTACATAAACCCATGATATCGGCATGTGTACACCTGGTATTATGATGTATACAGCTGATACTGCTACATAAACCCATGATATCGGCATGTGTACACCTGGTATTATGATGTATACAGCTGATACTGCAAATAAACCCATGATATCGGCATCTGTACACCTGGTATTATGATGTATCCAGCTGATACTGCTACATAAACCCATGATATCGGCATGTGTCCACCTGGTATTATGATGTATACAGCTGATACCGCTACATAAAGCCATGATATCGGCATGTGTACACCTGGTATTATGATGTATACAGCTGATACTGCTACATAAACCCGTGATATCGGCATGTGTACACCTGGTATTATGATGTATACAGCTGATACTGCCACATAAAGCCATGATATCGGCAGCGTTTCCTTGGTATCCTTGGTGATTGTTTACGTTTTGTGTCTTTTTCAGTCTCTGGATGGTTTTGTATTTGCACTAAACAAGGAAGGTCGCTTCCTGTACATCTCTGAGACCGTCTCCATCTACCTTGGCCTGTCACAGGTGAGTCTCCGTACTCCGGACTTATTTCTCTTCATTCTATCTACTCCTTTTTTTTCCATCAATCTGTTTTCTCTTTCCTGACCAATCAATCACTCAGCCTCTAATTGTCTCTCATATCCTCACAAAGACAATTGTCTACAAATTAGCCTTCATTTACGATCTCATCAACTCCTCGCACGTTTCTGTTTGTGTGTGCGTGTGCGTGTGTGTGTGTGTGTGTGTGTGTCACTAACAGCTCATTGTCAGCTCGCTAACGAGTGCTGCGTCTCGATTGGTTCACTCTCCAATGACTCTTTTTATTAGAGGCTGCCTGAAGGTCAGCGCTTTGACCTTGATGATGCTAATAAGTTGTGTGTGTGTAGTGTGTGTGTGTGTGTGTGTGTGTCTTCTGGCTGCTGATAAATTGTGTTGAAGATTTGCTTTTATGGTGATTGTTTTTAATTAGACAAGAAGAATTTGCTTACAGCATCTTTTTGGAGGTTTTTGGATAGGCCAGATTTGGCAGGTAGCGCCCCCTCGTGTGGCTGAATGGTGTACTGCAGCTGTACTTTCATGTTAAGAGGTCTCATCTTTAATAATTTATAATCATCTATGTTGTATGTACCCATCAACATATGACTAGAGACTGGATATTGATTGATAGTCGTGGTAGTACTCTTACAGTATCATAAATATCACTACACATGAGTATAGTAAAAAAAATAATAATATCCATCCATTTTCTATGCTTATTCTTCATAATTTTATTTGATCATATTGCCAATATTAAAGTTGCTCACTTTTCTTTACAATATTAATCAAAAATAATGAATCAAAAATACGTTTTTTTGTTGTATGTATATGTCAAGTATGTCTTGGTGGATAGTATCAGGGCGTTTGTGTGGTATAAAATACTACAAAATATTACAAACATGCTGGTAGAAAATGAAAATGGATGCCTTGATATCTGCCAACTTTTCCTGTTCCACACGCTTTGACGCCAGCCGACATGCTGTCACTCAATCATCTGTCTTTTATTCATGATGCCACGCCTGCGTCCTCTAAATATTATATTATACTTTTCCCAGTATTTTTCCACCAGTTCCGTGAAATTCCGCCATCGTTTTGTCATGAGTAGCGATCGAGAATGACAGCGGCCGCCGTAACAATGCAATCAGGGGCGATTAAAAATGGACGCCGCGTTCATGAGTCACTTTGCATTGACCTTCTATGGTGAAGTGGAGGCATGGAGAGGCCCGTGATGTATGACGGAGTTGGGTATGCACAAATTACGTGAAAATATGCCTTTTTTGTCCGTCATCACATTTTGGAGACGTTTCGATTGAATTCCACGTCCAATTACAATGGAGTATTTCCACCATGTTAGCATTGCGGCTGTGATAATTACGCCATGTTTGTTATGATCCCATTTGTAATGTGATGAGCTATATGAAATGTTAATACATTGTGTATTAATATTTCATGGATATGGTGGAGGAGTTTGCATGTCTCAGTGATCCTAGCCGGGGTGTTTATGCCCCCGGTAGCGTCATGCAAGACAAGCGACGTGAGGTGAGGGACCAGGCAACATGGACCCAGGTTTCCCAGATCTGGGCCAAACATCCAGTGAGCGTCTGCTGGGCCAGACCAGGGTGGGCGCATGGGAGTTTGCCCAATTAGTGTACTGTGTTTTGTGCACTTGAAGAAGGCATTCCCTGAGGAAGACTGTGCTTTTGAGCACTTAAGCACTCAAAAGCCTAAGTGTAAATGCGCAAGTGAGCACTTAAGCACTCAAAAGCCTGAGTGTAAATGCGCAAGTGTGCACTTAAGCACTCTAAACCCTAAGTGTAAATGTACAAGTGTGCACTTAAGCACTCAAAAGCCTAAGTATGAATTAGCAAGTGTGCACTTAAGCACACAAAAGTCTAAGTTTAAATGCACAAGTGTGCACTTAAGCACTCAAAAGCCTAATTGTAAATGTGCAAGTGTGCACTTAAGCACTCAAAAGTCTAAGTTTAAATGCACAAGTGTGCACTTAAGCACTCAAAAGCCTAAGTATAAATGTGCAAGTGTGCACTTAGGCACTTTAAACCCTAAGTTTAAATGTGCAAGTGTGCACTTAAGCACTCAAAAGCCCAAGTATAAATGTGTAAGTGTGCACTTATGCACTTTAAGCCCTAAGTGTAAATGCGCAGGTGTGCACTTAAGCACTCAAAAGCCTAAGAGTAAATGCGCAAGTGTGCTTTTATGTACTCAAAACCCGAAGTGTAAATGTGCAAGTGTGCACTTAAGCACTCAAAAGCCTAAGTATAAATGTGCAAGTGTGCACTTAGGCACTTTAAACCCTAAGTTTAAATGTGCAAGTGTGCACTTAAGCACTCAAAAGCCTAAGTGTAAATGTGCAAGTGTGCACTTATGCACTCAAAAGCGTATGTGTAAATGTGCAAGTGTGCACTTAAGCACTCAAAAGCCCAAGTATAAATGTGTAAGTGTGCACTTATGCACTTTAAGCCCTAAGTGTAAATGCGCAGGTGTGCACTTAAGCACTCAAAAGCCTAAGAGTAAATGCGCAAGTGTGCACTTATGTACTCAAAACCCGAAGTGTAAATGTGCAAGTGTGCACTTAAGCACTCAAAAGCCTAAGAGTAAATGCGCAAGTGTGCACGTATGTACTCAAAACCCTAAGTGTAAATGTGCAAGTGTGCACTTAAGCACTCAAAAGCCTAAGTCAGAGACACAGCCAGGGTTTGGTCACATGACTGGACATGGCCTAAATAAATGAAGGCTAATTAGCATCCCCACGTGTTAATTTAGCTTTAAATCGTCCATATTTCTGCATCCATATTTCTATGGGTAGTACTCCAGAGGTATGGGGTATCAATTTCAGGCATTTTGGTCCCTACATGAACCGAAATAAAAAAAGCTACCAAAATGTGTTTCCCACGTCGCGTAGCTGGATAGGGCGGCTGGATAGGGCGGCTGGATAGGGCGGCTGGATAGGGTGGGTGGATAGGGCGGCTGGATAGGGCGGCTGGATAGGGCGGCTGGATAGGGCGGCTGGATAGGGCGGCTGGATAGGGCGGCTGGATAGGGTGGGTGGATAGGGCGGCTGGATAGGGTGGCTGGATAGGGCGGCTGGATAGGGCGGCTGGATAGGGCGGCTGGATAGGGCGGCTGGATAGGGCGGCTGGATAGGGCGGCTGGATAGGGCGGCTGGATAGGGTGGCTGGATCGGGTGGCTGGATAGGGCGGCTGGATCGGGTGGCTGGATCGGGTGGCTGGATAGGGTGGCTGGATAGGGCGGCTGGATAGGGTGGCTGGATAGGGTGGCTGGATCGGGCGGCTGGATAGGGTGGCTGGATAGGGTGGGAAGCACTGTCATCCAGGAGAGACTCGTAGTAGAGCTGCTGCTCCTCCACATTGACAGGAGCCAAATGAAGTGTCTCGGACATCTGGTGAAGATGCCTTCCGGGCGCCCCCCTGGGGAGGTGTTAGGTGTAGGAGGCGTAGGAGGCGCAGGAGGCCCCCAGCAAGCCACAGCACTCCATTGCTGCATGGGAGCAGATGGAGGCACATCAGCTTCCTCACACACAAGAGAACAAAAGAGACGCTCTTTTACAACTTTATTCTGACCTGAACGCATCAACAGCGGTTGATGTCGCCTCACAAACACGTTTCTATAGCCCGCTCGTCGTCGGAATGACGCTTCCTCATTGTCACGACATGACCGCAAGGTGCATTCAGGTACCATCTCGACATCACAACGACGTCTTTATTATGCATGTACTGTATGTGTGCTATAAATAAACAGAAAGACAAAGAAAAGCGGCTGCACGGTGGATGAATGGTTAGAACGCAGACCTCACAGCTAGGAGACCCGAGTTCAATTCCACGTGCATGCGTGGGTTTTCTCCGGGTACTCCGGTTTCCTCCCACATTCCAAAAACATGCTAGGTTAATTGGCCACTCCAAATTGTCCATAGGTATGAATGTGAGTGTGAATGGTTGTTTGTCTATATGTGCCCTGTGATTGGCTGGCCACCAGTCCAGGGTGTACAAGACGGCTGGGATAGGCTCCAGCACCCCCAGCGACCCTCGTGAGGATAAGCGGTAGAAAATGAATGAATGAACAAAGAAAAGCAGTAAGCGACTATTGCATTTTAGTATGGAATGAACACATTGAAACTCAAACCACGTGAATTCACCGAAAATTACACGGTGTCTTTGAACTCAACTCCTCATGGCTCGTAATAAAAAGCGTAATTCAAACGTTCTACTGTTATTAAAGCGGGCTATAATACGTACTAATAATAGTGTCTTGTCATCTTTGTATTCATGAGATAGCGCACGCATACTTGCAAATAGTGATTAATCGTGATTAATTTACTTGAAGTGTGATTAATCGTGATTAATCCACTTTCGTGTGATTAATCTGATTAAAATGTGTAATCATTTCACAGCCCTAATATAGATGTATAAAACTATTATATTCAATATTAATATATATATGAATATGTATGGTTAGAATATGAATATATCACAATAAAAAATCCTATAAATGGTATTATATGACATTGTCTTTATTTCCCCTCACCTCAGTGTTGCTATTACCGGTAAAGTTGTGAAGAAATGATCCAAATGTTTTCCCTCCTTTAAAGAACCTGAAGAAGAAGAAGGGGGCGGCGGCATCGCGGTGATTAAAGGAAGAGCAGACACATGAGGCGGGAAGACGGCAGCGACATGCTCGCCGTGGCGCGCTACGTCGGCTGATAAAAGCCAAAGAACAAGATAACGTTGGCTTGCTTGAGGGACCCGTGTGACAATTAATCAATTATTTGATAGACATCATCAATCAATCATGGACGGGGAATTAATCCAAGGGGAGGAGGGGCGAGATAGAGACACAGAGTGAGGAGGAGGGGGAAGGCGGGTGACGAGCCTTCTTCTTTAATTTACTAAACTGATTAAACACCCCGACACCCCCCCCCACCCCCATACCCCCACCCCCCCCCTTCCACCTTCCATATCTGCACGCGCCCACGTGGCGTTTAGGTCGGCATAAGCTGATGGATGGCGACAAACCGTCACTTTCTCTCCAGCACGCTCCGCCATGACACGTCAACACTCGCTAGGACTTCCTGTGATGGGGGCGGAGTTAATACCAGCCCACCAATCCCAGACACCAACATTAATGTGTGTGTGTGTGTGTGTGTGTGTGACACAAACAACACCAATACAATCCAAAAGGTCTGACCACATGTTTTCAGTTAATAAAAATAAATAAAATAGAATAAATGAATATTTGTGGTTATCCTCTTAATGTGAAACCTGTGTTATCATTTGATAAACTCCAAAGGAACCTCACCTCACCGCTCGTCACCGGTCCCTCCCCTTCTGCTCCGTCACCCAAATTGCAACTACCGAGTGCCCATCACTGCACACTCACCACTTTAAGTGCACTGCATGTTGTCATACTTGGGAAAATGACGAAATGGAAAAGGAAATGTAAGTACATGTGTGTGTACTTAAGCACTCAAAATCCTAGTGTAATCCTAAGTGTAAATGCGCAGGTGTGCACTTAAGCATTCAAAAGCCCAAGTGCAAATGCGCAAGTGTGCACTTAAGCACTCAAAAGCTTAAGTGTAAATGCGCAAGTGTGCGCTTAAGCACTCAAAAGCCTAAGTGCAAATGCGCAAGTGTGCACTTAAGCACTCAAAAGCCTAAGTGTAAATGTGCAGGTGTGCATTAAGCACTCAAAAGCCAAAGCGTAAATGTGCATGTGCGCACTTAAGCACTCAAAAGCTTAAGTGTAAATGCACAAGTGTGCACTTTAGCACTCAAAAACCTAAGTGTAAATGCGCAAGTGTACACTTAAGCACTAAGTGTAAATGCACAAATCTGCATTAAAGCACTCAAAATCCTAAGTGTAAATGTGCAAGTGTGCGCCTAAGCACTCAAAAACCCAAGTGTAAATGTGCAAGTGTGCACTTAAGCACTAAGTGTAAATGCGCAAGTGTGCGCTTAAGCACTCAAAAGGCTAAGTGTAAATGTGCAAGTGTGCACTTAAACACTCAAAAACCCAAGTGTAAATGTGCAAGTGTGCACTTAAGCACTCAAAAGCCTAAGTGTAAATGTGCAAGTGTGCGCTTACGCACTCAAAACCCAAGTGTAAATGTGCAAGTGTGCACTTAAGCACTCAAAAGCCTAAGTGTAAATGCACAAGTGTGCACTTAAGCACTAAGTGTAAGCACTTGTTGCACCAACAGAGACACAGCCAGGGTTTGGTCACATGACTGGACATGGCCTAAATAAATGAAGGCTAATTAGCATCCCCACGTGTTAATTTAGCTTTAAATCATCCAGTAATTCAAGTTCAAATCTTTTTAAAGATCATTTTACATCTTTTATGTCAACTTTTTCCCTCCTCCTCCTCCTCATCATCATCCTCCCCCCACGGTGTGCTTGTTGGGGACGGCAGGTCGGCCATTTACATGAGGTCACTGCGGGCCAGCGTGGGCGGCGGAGGATGATGAGGAGGAGGAGGGCGCAATGGAGGAAGGTCACAGTTAATTGAGCCTCCCTGCTGAACTTCACACACACACGCACACACACACACACAGACACACACACACACACGGGCCCATTCATATTTTACGACTCCTGAGCTTGCGTGTCATGACAATGAAATAATATCTTTAACAACTCACACTGACTGACTCTGTGTGTGTGTGTGTGTGTGTGTGTGTGTGTGTGAACAAAAATGTAATAAAGAAAAGAAAAAAAAAAAGAAGAAAGGAGGCCACAGTTATGGAAATAAAGGAAAAAAAGGTGAAGATGAAAAAATGACTAATTTTTTTTCATATAATTTGCAGATTGCACATGATTGTGTGTTCATATCGCAGTAAACCGTACTGAAAAAGTTCCCTTTAAATGATCGGATGCGTTTGTTCACGCGGTTCCAGAACCGCAACACACACACAAAATTATGGAAAATAAAGCTTAAATTTCAGTTTTTATGCTTTATCCATAAATGTGTTTAGTACAAAAGGAGTTCATGTAGAAAAACAGAAATAGTTCAAATAGATCAGTCCCAATAATTATAATGATATTAATAATTGGCATAATAATACATATTATTACAATAATAGTAATATAATAGAAGTAATAATATGTAATATGTGATGAAAATAGTGTGTGTGTGTGTGTGTGTGTGTGTGTGTGTGTGTGTGCCGTCTAGACACTTGACGGACGGCAGCCATTGAAATGTATGAAGCTACTTGGCGTGCGGGGGCGGGGTTAAAGGTGACCGTGGTGGATTTAAAGTGGGGGGGGGGGGGGCGCTGTGGTCTTTGGCAGGCGGCGTGCAGAGAAGTCCACACTCTGACCCGCCGAAGGACTCCCTCGCTTCACAGCTTGGCGCGGGCCATCACGTGCGCGCCCGCCGGCGCTCCTCATGCATTACAAGCGCCAGCGATGGCGGGAGGTGGGTCGGGGGTTCTGACCCGCCCCCCTCCCCGGCTCGCTCCGCTACAGCGTGTTGGGATTCAGACGCTTGTTGTTGTGCTCGCGCGGCGGCGCCTCCTCATGCATTTCACAGGCGGAGGTAAGGCGGGCGGCCGACCTTGACGAGGACGCCGTGCCGCTCGACGCCATCGCTCAATTCTTCTAAAGTCTTTTTTTAAAAGTATTTTCTTTCAGTCTGACTCACTTTTGAAAGTCCAAGTCTTGGAGACACGTTGACCTTGTCAAGGACAAAAATTCTTTCCCGCTTGATTTGATGTCGCCACTGTTCACTGTTGCGACTTCTTCCAAAGTCACTCAAGGTCAAACTTCATCTTCCCATAAATAGTCACCGCTTTCAACATTTGAAGACAATCGGTGTGCGTCTCAATTGGAATACTTCTATCAGTACTTCAATAAGTACACAGGCTGTCCTACTAGCTTCTGCATTTTGTGCTATGACCTTTTATATTACAACCTTTAGTGTTGTGACCTTTAGTGTCACGACCTTTTATGGTGACGACACACTCCCATAAGTTGTTAATAGAACACAAAAGGAAAAGGAGAAGGTGCGAAAGGAAAGAAAAAGGAATACGTAGACATCACATGTTTCTCGAGCGTCTTCTGATGGCGATGCGTCAAAGAAAAGGAAAGTGAAAGTCCATCCATCCATTTTCGATTTCGCCAACCAATCGCAGGACGCATTTAGACAAACAATATTCCACTGATGCATGTTTTTGGAATATGGGAGGAAACCGGAGTACAGGGAGAACATGCAAACTCTACACCATGGGTCGGCAATTTTATGCTTATGATTTTCCTTGAATTATTTGAACTAAGGAAATAAACTGGCACACGGGCAGTCATACTGGGCGTGACAGTACCCCCTCCCTAAGGAACAGATCCTCGACGTTCATTCATTCGTTCATTCATTTTCTACCGCTTGAAAGAGTGGTAAAACCGGAACTAAGGAAATAAACTGGCACTCAGGCAGTCATGCAGGGCGTGACAGTACCCCCTCCCTACGGAACAGATCCTCGACGTTCATTCATTCATTCATACATTCATTTTCTACCGCTTGAAAGAGTGGTAAAACCGGAACTAAGGAAATAAACTGGCACTCGGGCAGTCATGTTGGGCGTGACAGTACCCCCTCCCTAAGGAACAGATCCTAGACATTCATTCATTCATTTTCTACCGCTAATCCTCACGCTTATCCTTAGCCTATCCCAGCTGTCTTGGGGCGAGAGGCGGGGTACACCCTGGACCGGTTGCCAGCCAATCACAGGGCACATATAGACAAACAACCATTCACACTCACATTCATACCTATGGACAATTTGGAGTGGCTAATTAACCTAGCATGTTTTTGGAATGTGGGAGGAAACCGGAGTACCCGGAGAAAACCCATGCAAACTCCACACAAAGATGGCAGAGGGTGGGATTGAACTCAGGTCTCCTAGCTTGTGAGGCCTGCGTGCTAACCACTTGAACGCCGTGCAGCCTTATTTGTCTAATTTTATCTGTAACAGTCGTATGTTCCTTTTTTCAGGAACACTTTAAATATGAGACCGCATCGAAGTATGTCATTTAATTTTACTAGCAACTAGCGGGCCAGACTCAAATGCTTGGTGGGCCACATGTGGCCCCTGGGCCGTACTTTGCCCAAACCCTGCTCAACACAAACATGCCCAAATGGAGATTCGAGATTCAGGGTTTGACTGTGGGGCCAACATGCTAACCACGGGTCCAAGATGGTCGTCAAGATGGAGACCATTGTCTTTTCATTCTTGTCCCTCCGCTCACGAGAACATCGCCACCTCTTCTTGTCGCCCCCCCCCCAGCCCCCCCGGTCAGATTTACAGCAGGTCGTTACGTTGATGTTGCAGACGCAGTAAAAAGATCAGCGATGCCGCCAGGGATCACAATTGATGCTTGTTTTATTGAAGCGTGTGTGTGTGCACGTGCACGTGCGCGTCTTTGATGTCATGTGACACAAGCGAGGTCGCGACCCAGGAAGCTTTGAAGTCATAAATTTAAGCCAAAGTTGTCCTGTGCGTCAGGAGCCCGTGTGCGAGTGAAAGGGGGCGGGGCCGATGACGTGTCCAATCGGCTGTCAGAACATTCCGGAATATTAAACATCTGAGACGTGTGAATGTTAATGAAGCTCATTAGATGCAAATAAAGGCCATTATTTTTATCGACACGTCGGATCGATGCTCGCCGGAGTCGACCTTCTGGTGGCGGACTCCCTCAAGAACGGCGGGAATTTGAATCAAACCCCTTGAGGAAGTGCCTGGTGCCCTTGAAGACGTTCGAGGCGTCCGCCATTGAGGACGCCAGGAGAGGCGGGAAACAGGTGTCCTTGAATGCATCTCACTTTGAACGCGGCGTCGTGTTGAAACGCTCACTTGAACATTCCAGACATCCTTGAAAGCCTCTTGGGAACCTCTTGTGAAATTTGAGGAACGTTTCAGCCATTTTGACCTTGTGATGTCATTGTTTACCCTCGTCGGCGCTGCTTGAAGACTTAATTTACTCTCACTAACACACGTTGCGTTCGAGTGATTGATTGATTTCATTGATTAATGCATCATGTCAGCTTAACCAACGCTAAGCTTTAACATTTACATCTTTAATCGATGAATATTTGGTTTTTTAAGTGTAATTATACACAGTCAGCGGCAGCCATGTTTGGCTGCTTTATTTACAAATGAGGGCAAATTAGCGCCGCTAATGATGCGACTGTGAGGGGGCGAGCGAGGTAGTTCTGCAGGGAAAGACGGGGGCGGGAGGGGGGGTTTAGTAAATGTCTGGAGAACAGACTTGACGACTTTATCAATGCTTTATTCTCTCACCTGTCGCGGGGGGTGGGGCCCTGGGGGGGCTGATCACCTGGCATCCTGTATAAATAGCATACGTAAATAGCTCTACATCCATATATTATTACATTATAGTAGAAATGTGTTTATGTCTCTTATAAGCATTCATTCATTCATTCATTCATTTTCTACCGCTTTTCGTCACGAGGGTCGCAGGGGGTGCTGGAGCCTATCCCAGCTGTCTTTGGGCGAGAGGCGGGGTACACCCTGGACTGGTGGCCAGCCAATCACAGAAAGAAAGAGCGGTAAAACCGGAACTAAGGAAATAAACTGGCACTCGGGCAGTCATGCTGGGCGTGACAGTACCCCCTCCCTAAGGAACAGATCCTAGACGTTCATTCATTCATTCATTCATTTTCTACCACTTGAAAGAGCGGTAAAACCAGAACTAAGGAAATAAACTGGCACTTGGGCAGTCATGTTGGGCGTGACAGTACCCCCTCCCTAAGGAACAGATCCTAGATGTTCATTCATTCATTCATTCATTTTCTACCACTTCAAAGAGCGGTAAAGCATTAAGGAAATAAACTGGCACTCAGGCAGTCATGCTGGGTGTGACAGTACCCCCTCCCTAAGGAACAGATCCTAGATGTTCATTCATTGTAGCGCTTATCCTCACAAGGGTCGCAGGGGGTGCTGGAGCCTATCCCAGCTGTCTTCGGGCAAGAGGCCAGGGTACACCCTGGACTGGCGGCCAGCCAATCACAGGGCACATATAGACAAACAACCATTCACACTCACATTCATACCTATGGACAATTTGGAGTGGCTAATTAACCTAGCATGTTTTTGGAATGTGGGAGGAAACCGGAGTACCCGGAGAAAACCCACGCATGCACGGGGAGAACATGGAAACTCCACACAGAGATGGCCGAGGGTGGAATTGAACCCTGGTCTCCTAGCTGTGAGGTCTGCGCGCTAACCACTGGACCACCGTGCCGTCCTCTTATAAGCAAAATTCCTAAAATTTGCTACCATGCAAACCTTTGTGATTCCTCTTCGGAATCAGGAATAAACGAGAATAAACATCTACTGCAGCACAAACTGGACAACTTGTTTCGGATGTTTCCATACATACTTAGGATCGGGTAAATGGAGTATTCAAATCGGGTCCCCGATTGACTCCAGTGTTTGACTCATCAAGACTTGAATCAGTAAAAAGAATGGAGTTTCCTTTTCCCTTGTGAAGAGAAGAAGAAGAAGAAGGTAAATATTGTGAATGTCATTTCAGGTAAGTGTACAAAGGCAGTAATAGATTTGGCAGCACAGCGCTACACACTCAGTACGCTAAGTACACAGTGTACTTATCGAAGTGTACTGATGCAAATATCGCCTTGTTCTTGTCTTTTTTTCCTTTATGTCCACTTCCTGTCCTCTTGTCCTCTCGCTTCCATCGTTTTGATTCTCATCACAGATACATTTCTTCCCCCCACCCCCACACCCCCCGCCAACCAACCCCCTCCCCCGGTCTTCCTCTCAGCGGCAAAGAGGGATGAAGACAGAAGGATCATGTGATTTCATGTCCATGGCGCCGCTTCACTTAAGTCTTCATTTAAGTGCAAATCTCTTTTCATTGTGGAGCCCCCCCCCCCTGCACCCCCCAACACCTATCACCTTGTGTGTGTGTGTGTGTGTGTGCGTGTATGAGAGGGTATTTTCACACAATCCTACCTTTAAAAAAAAAAAAAAAGGTGAAAAAGTCTTCAATGATACATTAAAATGAGTTTGTGTAAGAAGATATCAATAAAATGAAATAATAACGTCATCCCACCCTCGGCCATCTCTGTGTGGAGTTTGCATGTTCTCCCCGTGCATGCGTGGGTTTTCTCCGGGTACTCCGGTTTCCTCCCACATTCCAAAAACATGCTAGGTTAATTAGCCACTCCAAATTGTCCATAGGTATGAATGTGAGTGTGAATGGTTGTTTGTCTATATGTGCCCTGTGATTGGCTGGCCACCAGTCCAGGGTGGACCCTGGCCTCTTGCTCGAAGACAGCTGGGATAGGCTCCAGCACCCCCTGCGACCCTCGTGAGGATAAGCGGTAGAAAATGATTATGTTTCTTAAAGCATCATATCACCTCATACTTGGGTACGTGACAAAAAAAAATAAAAAAAAAATATATATAATATAATTTTATAATAATTTTATAATAATATAAAATAATAATGTAAAAAATAATTTAAAAATAATACATTTATTTTAAAAAAACTTATAAATTATATTATGAAAGCAGGAAGTGAACAAATGTAACAGTTAGTGGTTGTAAAAGTACCAGATGGAGGGGTAGGATTTAATAAGCTTTGCTT